>NC_143263.1:78103139-78403243 GCF_984573655.1 Nuphar pumila | reverse complement strand
AAATAAAATTCATAGTGATTCAATCATGCATATATGTGTTCTAGGGTTGTCATAAAAATTGTATAGTGATTCAATCATGCACATATGTGTCCCAAAGGTGTCAAAAAAAATCATAGTGTTTCAATCATGCATATATGTGTTCTAAGGTTGTCAAATAAAATTTTTAGTAATTCAATCATATATATATATATATATATATATATATATATATATATACATACATGGTCTAAGGCTATAAAAAAAATTTATAGTGATTCAATCATGCATATATGTGCTCTAAGGTTGTCAAAAAAAATTATAGTGATTTAATCATGCATATATGTGTTCTAAGGCTGCCATAAAAATTGTATAGTGATTCAATCATGCATATATGTGTTCTAAAAGTGTCAAAAAATTTTATAGTGATTCAATCATACATATATGTGTTCTAAGGTTGTCAAATAAGATTTATAGTGATTCAATCATACATATATGTAGTCTAAGGTTGTCAAAAAAATTGTATGGTAATTCAATCATGCATATATGTATTCTACGGTTATAAAAAAAATTTATAGTGATTCAATCATGCATATCATATGTTCTAATTTTGTCAAAAAAAATATTATAGTGATTTAATCATGCATATATGTATTCTATGGTTGTCAAAAAAATTCATAGTGATGAAATCATGCTTATATGTATTCTATGGTTGTCAAAAAACTTTTATAGTGATTTAATTATGCATATATGTGTTATTAGGTAGTCAAAAACTTTCATAGTGATTTAATCATGCATATATGTGTTCTAAGGTTGTAAAAAAAAAAACATATTGATACAATCATTTATATATGTGTTATAAGGCTGTCAAAAAAATTAATAGTGATTCAATCATGCATATATATGTTCTAAGGCTGTCAAAAAAATTTTATAGTGATTCAATCATGCATACATGTGTTCTAATGCTATCAATAAAATTTCATAGTGGTTCAATCATGCATATATGTATTCAATCATGAATATACGTATTAAAATTTAACGACATGAAACTTTATACCTGACGTGCATCGAAGCTCATGTTGAATGTAGACGAAGTTTTTCTGTCTCGAAAAAAGTTGCACAACTCATTAGGGATAAGGTTGGGAATGATTTTATGAAAAAAGTCATGCATTGTGTCTTGAAGAAGTTGTCAGACACCATCTCAAGAAATAGCAAGGATAATCAGATGCTGAAAGTTGATGCTGGTAAGAGAACTCTGAGAGCCCTGGCTGGAGGAAGCAACGACTAGTGTGGTGTTCATATTACTCCCAAACCTAAACACATGACCTTTTTTGGGTTCACTGGTTGCAGTCACCCATGCTGTAGGATCAAAAGGTGGATGCTGAGTGGAGTCATTATCATATCGTTCTACCATCTGTTGCTCTTATGACTCGTACAAAGTAATGATTACAGTATGAATTAATAATTAAGAATTATAATATTTATGATAATGTAATTCATGATAACTTGCATATTATAATGTTTATTAATATAATACATACATATCATTGTCGTTTTCACCTTTTCTGATACAAACTCTCTCATGCTCTTACGTTTATGTGTTTCAACAAACACATCCTTGTAAGGCACAATGCCTCCTTTTTTGGATTCCTGCAAGGTTAAATGGTAAAAAAATCAATTAAAAAGTATTCAAAAATACTTATAAATTTGACAATATATATATATATATATATATATATATATATTGATGAGTTATCATTTTCTTCTAGTGGCTCCCAAAGTTCTAGAACCACCTGTGTGTAGATGAGCATCGATTATCTTGTTTTGGTTTTGTGCAACCTTTGCTGAGCGGTTTTAAAATTCATGGCTCACCCACTTATAGCATATTGCATCCCAATAATCTGACCTGATAGTAGAAGGGTCATGGTCGTTCCACTACAGTGGATCATCTATCCCACCAGCTGCTTTTATTGTTGTAGTCTTCATATTGTGAAGCATGTCGGCAAATTGACTGACAACCACCTTCTGTTACACTAGCCTCGCGTTCTGCTCATCCTTCGTAGTCGCAAAGCAATTCAAAGCCTACAAATAATTTTAAAAAGTTAGTTACATGACTATAACAAAAAATTAAATATTAAACACATAAGCTATGATAAACGATCATATACCATGAATGATGATCATAATATGTCCAACACCTCTTTCGAGTACTCTTTTCATTAAGCAGTCCGTCCTGGAAGATGCTGAACTAGTGACTTCCTAATTTCTCGAATCACTTCTTGTGGATCGAACTACGTGTTGCATATGAATTGGTACACATTAACAATCAACTATCGATATACACTATTTATAAGATAAGTATTGGATAAGTGACAATAAAATACTTTCGGTCGACTATCAATATACATTATTTCAATGAGTAATCATGTGTCAGACTAAAAAGACCCAGCATTCGGTGATAGTTTGTCAGTCATAATAACTTGTTCTTCATCATCATTACGAGGTGGGTAAGTGTAACATGTTGGAATGTGAGGCTCAAAGTACATAGATGAGAAATTTAAAATCCCTTCAAAAGTATATGCCTCATAAATTGAACCATCTACTTTTGCTTTATTTCAAACCTTTTTTTTGAGGTCGAACATGCATCTTTCAACAATATACATCCTGTAATATATTAAATTTCTAATAGCATTAGAAAGAAAAATATAAATAAAAATATACCTCTCAAATTGGTATATCCACCGATATTACAGAGGACCACCAACCCTAAGTTCACACGGCAACTGTTCTAACATATTATGGAAGGCTAGAAAAATCAATTATTGCATGATGACATAACAATCATGGTTCTTCAACCCATATAATTGTCCCTTATCTATCTTCACAGCTTGAGCAATGTTAGAGACGTATCCATCTGGAAATCTTAATTTTCTCAACCATTGACATATTTGTTTTACTTGATCTGGTATAAGCATGTACCTTGCCTTTGGTTTTAGTACTTTGTCATTGTACTCTTGAAGTTCCAATTCTGGTCTTTTACATATTACTTTTAAATCCATACAGACCTTTAAATTATCCTTTATTTTTTTTGACATTCATTACTGTATTGAACACATTATCAAACACATTTTTCTCCACATACATTACATCCAAATTATGTTATATCAATAAGGTCAGCCAATATGGTGGTTCCCAAAATATAGTTTTTTTTGTCCAATTGTGATTCTTCCCAAATCCAAGAAAGAGTGTCACACTACGGGCATCTGTCAGTTCATATGAAAAGTATCACAATTGTCTTAAAATCTTTATGCCTAACAACCATGTAGGTGGACCTTCTATTTCAGTTGTGCCTGCTCGGAACACATTCTTTTGTCATTAGAATAGATGGTTACTAGGTAAAAATCAACGATGACAATCAAACCAACATAGTTTTCTTCTATACATCAATCTAAAAGATTTTGTATCCTCCATGCAGTACGAACATATCAACCTCCTATGTGTTCTCCAACCAGATATCATACCATATGCAGATAAGTCACTAATTATCCATAGAACAATATCATTCATATTGAAAATTTATTTTTTGTGGGCATCATACGTGAGAACACTGTCATCCCACAGTATTTTCAGTTCATCAATCAATGACCTTAAATATACATCAAAATTTTGGCATAGAGACATCGGATCAGGGATCAGTAGAGACAATAAAAGATTTTGACACTTCATGCATAAGCTTGGAGGAAGGTTGTATGGGGTGATAAATACTGGCCAACACCAGTATGGGGTTGATCTACCCTCAAATGGATTAAATCAATCTATACATAAATCAAGCCTAACATTTCTCACTTCTATTGCGAAGGTCTGATGAGTACGATCAAAGTGCTTCCAAGCTTTTACGTCAACATGATGCATGATCTTGTCTTCATCATGTCGAACTTTATTTGCTTCTCATCTCATGCGTTTAGTTGTCCTCGAAGACATATATAGTCATTGCAATCTATGGGTGAAAGAAAAGTAGCGGAGTGACTTGTATGACACTTCTTTTGACCTTGTGCTAGTATTGTTCATTTTCTTTGGCTTGAATCAAGGATGCCCACATGACAGACATGACCTGTTACTTTCTTAATCTTTGAAATACATGTAGTGATTTGGAAAAGCATCTATCTTTTAATACTCTATACCTAGAGCGATGACCATAACCTTCACACGGTAGAAATTTTGTGACAATTTCTCATGTTTGAGCAATATACTCTTCACAATAGAGCACAGACGGTCAAAACATGATTGACTCAAATTATACTCTAACTTTAAATTCAGTAGTTGAAGAACTGCAAACAAGATAGTGTGACTCTCACAACCATTCTACAGTGACTCATCAACATCTCTAAGTAAGTCATAAAATCTACTAGTTGCATTGTTTATTGCTTCTTCCTCTACCTCAGTTGGTACATCACTAGCACCCATAGTAGAACCCAATTTTGGTTCTGCGGCATCAAATATCAAATCCACATATGGATTATTGTGCACCATATCTACTCGTGCATCAAAATTATTCCAAAAATCTTTACCATGAAGCATCCAATTTTGATAACCACTGACAAAACTTTTCTTGTATAGGTGATGTCTAATGCCATGAGGTTCAGCAAATCAATTATTCTTACACATCGTGAAGGGGCACATGATCTGATCAATGAGATTCACTATACTGACACTTACCATTGCAAATTCAATAAAACTGTCAACACCATCCATATATTCAAGCGATACCTCATTATCAACTATTCTATAGTACATTCATTCACGGTTTGCAACAATTTTGTCCTATGATGTGACAGATATTATCTTAACCAGTTAAAAGAGAATCATAATAATGCTATGATGAAGAAAATATCTAATTTATTATGAATTGATGGTGGATGTAATGATTTGATATATATATCACAGATATACATATATATATATATAATAATTGATTTCTCCTTATTGGTTTGCTATAATTTCATATTGTAGGTCATAAAGTTTTCATTTTGCTTATTGCTTGTATCGAGTTGGTTAACACTTTGTTGTGGTTTACAAATCTGTTAAAAATTCTTGTTTGATGATTGTTGGTGAGCAATTTTTTGTTTCAGTTAATTAATAAATTTTCTTTCCCTCTACCACAAACATGCTTAACATAAAATACAATTCCATGAATTATTATGCATGTATTGATAATTCAATATTTTCGTGTGTAACTTCATCACATCATATTTACACACATCATAAGGATATTTAGAAAGATGAAATCACATTCACAAACACGATACATTCAATTTAAGCATGTTTTCATGATACAATTTTATATGAAATGCATAATTAAATCGAAAATAACTTCATGCAAGCATGGATAGTCATGTCAAACAATGCAATACATTCAATCATTCATATTACAATAATGTTCATGCAGCAAACACACTCCAATATTCTGCTAACTACTAGTATGACTAGCATTAAATCTGAAATACAAAAATAATAGTACTTTTATTCTCATACATTCAATTCATGCTCAGCATGATCTCCCAACTCTAGCAAAATAGTCCTAGATATCCATAACTAAGTGAGTGTGTGAGCAGGAAAGTGTTGCATCCAACATGTGATGTGCTTGCATCACTTACTCACCACGGGTATTTACACGATTTGCATGCTTTTGCATTTGCATTTTTTTGTTTCTTTTCGCTTGGCATTTTAAGTCGCATGTGATGCTTAGCATTAAGCATCACGTATTTTGCTCTACTATGCACCTACGATGCATATTTATATAGGCAATACAATACAATTTCTAACATTTAAATTCCTATCATACAACATGAATCACATTCTAAAACTTTAGTTTAGGAATCCTACCTTTTCAATGCGACGAAAAGTAAAACGGAACTCAGGATCCTGAAAGTCCAGTGCAACCATCGCACAACATGATCTACTCATCTCTCTCACAAAGAGAGAGCACTTATAAAACTCAAAAAAATACTTTGGATTCAGGTCAGATCCGGACCCAATAGGGGCACCGCCTCTCTCGTTGTCTTTTAAAGACAGCGAGGCAAAGGGAGGAGGTTCTCGAAACCCCCCTTTCCCCTCTTTGTTCTCTCGTGTCTCCCCCGACCACCTCTTTCACACCCTTGTTTCTGCTCACCGACGAACCACCGCCATCGGTGAGCCAGTCTGGAGACCTCTGTCAGCCCGCCGCCACCTGCGACCTCCCGTCCGACCACCGACAACCCCAAAGCTCCTTTGGCGACCCCCCATGTACACCTCTTCTCCTCTCCTTCTCCTTTTCTTTTCTTCTCCCCTCTCTTTCTCCCTCACCTCTCCATTGCGCAGGGAGGGGGCTTGCGTCACCTCTCTACTGCCCTAAATCGCATGGGAGGGGCAAAGCCCCCCTCCTTGCGACTCCTTTTAGCAAGGGAGGGGTGGAGCCCCTCCCTGTGTCGTGTTTGGTAAGGGAGGGGCCGAGCCCCCTCCCGGTGCCCTTTGACTACAGAGGGAGGGGGTTGAGCCCCTCCCTACTCCCTTTGACGACAAGGGAGGGATCAAACCCCCTCCCTGCACCACCTTTAGCAGGGGAGGGGCCCAACCCCCTCCTTGCTCCTTGTTGTTGCAGGGGAGGGGTTGAGCCCCTCTTTGCTCCCCTTTTTTCAGTAGGGGAGGGGTCGAGCCCCTCCCTGCACCCTTGTTGTTTAGGGGAGGGGTCGAGCCCCCTCCCTGCTCCATCTTCTCTTGCATCAGATAAGGACTTCGCCCCCTGCCTGTTTGTGTGTTCGACAAGCAGGGGCCAAGCCCTTGCCTCTTTGCATATTTGGCAGGCAGGGGCGAAGCCCCTTGCCACCCTCATTGTGGCTAACGGGTAGGGGTCTAGCCCCTGCTTTTTTGCTTCTCGGTTGGAGGGGCAAAGCCTTTTTTTTCTCCCCCAACATCAAACAGGGGTTTCGCCTCCTGCCTGTTCGCATAATTTCCAGACAAGGGACAAGTTCCTGCCTCCTTGCATGCTCGACAGACAGGGGTGAAACCCCCGACGTCCTCGTAGTTTGCTGACAACAGGTCAGCAGGGGCTCGCAATCCCTGCTTCTTGCGCTTATAGCAGGTGTGCAAGGGCATGATGCCCCTGCCTCTGTTTCCTTCACGTCAGGACAACGACAATGCCTTTGTCCTTCTACTTTTGGTGTTAGCTTGCTAAGATTGTCGGGTTTGTAGCTCATATGATGGATCTCGCTTGTGCTCAGCTACCCAAACCGTCAATCGTTTACACCCGTAAGCGCCAGCAAGCTTGCAACTCTCTGAGTTAAAGGAAGATTGCATGGAGGACTTGGACAATTGAATTGAGTTCAATTAACTAAAAAGGATAATTAAATATATATATATATATACAAATATATATTTATATGAGTACACATTTAACTAAAGAATTCAGTTTCGTGATCCTTATCCTTTACTTTTCGTCATGTCTTCTTTTTGCTGTCGCACATTGCGTCCAGGCTTTGCGTTTGCACTTTTGCTTACAGTCTTTACTTTGTCGTCGTACTTTGTGTCCAGGTTCTTGCTTTTACAAATGTTTTGTTACTGCCTTGCCATTACAGATGACGCTTAGATTTTCGCTCATTGCATGTGCTATAAAGGCATCCTTGTGGAAGATGCAAGAGGCATTTAGCGCTCTTTCTCTTGCGACAAGAGTTGAGTTGAAAGCTGGCGATACATTCTCGTCTAAGGAGAGGGATACCTCATAAGGATCCTAGCTCTTTGAGTATGTAGTTCCTGCATAGTAAACTTGAGATTTAGGGAGTTGTGTAAAAGCATTAAAAACTGTCCAAATCAAAGCTTTTGGAAGGATATAATTGACTGGTTCTATTCATCTTTTTGACATATCTCGGGTAACCCCGAATTGGGGCTCGAGCAAACTTTTTAGCGGGGGTTCTATTGAGAAACTCGTATTTCATCTATCAAGGCAGTATCGAGTCATGCGAGGCATGTACATACCCCGATAGCGGATGAGATTCTAGAAAATCGCATACCAAATATTGACACAAGTTGTTAGCTGTTTCAAAAGATAAAGAATGTCAAAAGTAAAGTTTAAGAAACATTACATCTTTGTAAAAAACTTTTGTTGAGGCTCCTATTGAGAAGCTATACCTCTTTCATCCTAGAGTACTTGTAGTCGTGCACTACACGCTAGTATTGCGATGATCAGATGAGATGGTCGTGTGACCTCGAACAGTGTTAAATGCACAATGTTGTAATCACATAAAATGGTGATTGATCACCTTCACGGGCTAGATGCTCGAGTGGTTGAAAGACCACATCATAGGATGGTTCGTTAGTTAAGCAACACCTAACGCACTCATTCGCTTCTTGTTGCCTGTCAAAGGAGAGGATAGAGTAGTACAAAACTCCAATGGACAAATTGTTAACAACCACCCCACGGGCAAAGATCCAACCTCCCTAGTCATTGAAGTTAGGGGAATGGACTACCAGACATTATCCTTGGTGGTAGATCCCATGGACTTCTGCAAAAGTTGGATGCATTTGTTGTCACTTACCTGCCTTTGGAGAATCCTCTCTCAATTAAATTCGTCCCCTTAGAAGCGCACTCAGCTAGCTATTCGGGTTATTGAAAATACATAGAATAACATACGCCCAAAATAGTCTCAGTTGTTTCGACGTTTTGCCTGCGCATACCCGCAGGTCAGTAATATCGAAACATAAAGTCTGTTTATACTAGTTGATGGGTCATGAGACTTGCTTGTTGCGTGGTAGTTCACAACTTACAATCAAATGAATCATCATGTTGCATTTTGACAGTTGCATTGCTTACTTGCTTTGAACTGCTTACCTGTTTGCACTGCTTACCCGCTTGCACTGCTTATTTGTTTTGAATGGCTTACCTGTTTAACTGCATATATGCTTTAAACTGCTTAGCATACTGAATTAAATATACTTAATTCAGTTTCATGTAGTCTCTCTTGTGCACCTATTAGTTTTTCGTGAAACTAACCCATTCTATGGGTACAGATGATGATTAAGTACACCACGAACGATGGCACGATGGCAATATGGCTTCAAGATTTCCTCTTTCTGCTCTTAGCTCGCGTCTTAGATGTTTTTGGGTTTTGTAACAGATATTCTTTGGGATATCCGAATTTTGTACTATTTGGGGACTTCTTTTAATGAAAGTAGTTTTTCCAAGTGTTTCACAAGTAACATGGATTGTGAGTTTTGGTTCTTTTGGCTAATGTGCCCAAAGTTGTCAACTTGCCTTTCTGAATTTAACAAAAGAATAGTCATATGTTGATTTCATAAGCAAACTCTAAAAGGAAAGAGATTTTCTTCTAGTCTCTTTCCTGCTTTCTGAAAAGTTCAAAAGTTTAAATTTTTGGGGTGTTACAGCACTACAGCTGCGCGCACACACACAATGATCAACTTATCTAAATATGATCTCGTATATGAGCAAAAAAAATAAAAATGAACTTCGGTGACCTGATTTGCAAAAACCTTGAAGTGACACCCTAACAACTTCAAAATAAGCTTGGACAACACCCTAAGGTCTCACGCTGCATGTGCATCAACCCAATGATGGCACACACACAGACGATAAATTCTAAATATGCTTTTGCTCACGTGCAACAAAAATTAAAAGGCAAATTGGTAATCTGATTGGCAAAAAAACCGCAAAGCAAAACAGATAGAAGAAAAACAAAAAAAAAACTATCGGCTATCCTCTAACTAGGAAACTCAACAAATACAGATCATGCATTCATGAAGTTAGGCATTTATCAATGTAAATATTGAAGGAAATAATAATCCTGACCAGTCGGTTCTACACTCGCACATCCGCACTTTTGAAACCCCGGTTGGATTGTGTGACCAGAAAATACATGGAATCAGACAACATAGAAAAGAGAAAAGGAAAATGTTATTTTGAAATGATGAGACCCCTGTTTTGATTGACACAAGAAATCCCAGATTTCTGAAACATACCCACATATTACTAGTGATTTACACATAAAAATCAAAATCCACAATCGTGATATCAAGATACAGAGGAACCAGGTTCTCAAAATCAAAAAGGGAAACCAGTTTCTCAAAACAAAAGGGGACGGGGTTACGTTTCCCCCAAATGCATAATCTTGTAACCAAAATCCATTTTCAAACGGATAAGGAAAAGAACAAACAGGGAAGATAAATGGGGTTTTACTGGATTTCTAGGAGATGGCTCCAACTGGACTGAATCTAGTGGAGCTCCAATGAAGGTGGAAAGAGAGTGGCTGACAACAAACTGGTAGTTCCTGACACTCGCAAAGGAGAATCATTGTGGTGGAGGGTTTCAAAAGAGAGAGAATTGCTAAAATGGTATGGCAATGTCATAGGTTCCGACAACGACACGACTCTCAACTGAGGTGCCCTCTAGTTGGTGCTCGAATGGAAAAGGAACAAAGAAGAAAGGAGGTAAGAAGAAGAGGGAAGAGGAGGGAAAGATGATGTTGCAAGCGAGTCTCACGATGACAGAGATGGGATTAGGGAAGAGGGAGCTCGGCTGGTAAAAAGATTGCTCATTGTTGGTCCTGCACAAACAAGGGGAAGGAAGGAAAAAGAGGGAGATGGTGTCACGGCGGTGGCGAAGGATCAACCACCAACGAGTGCATCGATGGGTAAGAGAAGAGGGTGAGGGGAGAAAAAAGAAGGGGGAAAATCAGGCTGCATGAGAGGGAGGGTGAACAGGAATGGGAAAAGGAAGATGAGAAGTGGAGGGGAAGATAGCATCAGAGGGAAGAGGCCGGCGACAACCCACAATGGTGGTGCTCTTCGGCCAGCAGGGTTGTCGACGACGATGCAGCTCCAGCGAGGTCGCAGACAGGAAAAAGAAGAGGAAGGAGAAGACACAGGGAGGGCAACTACGTACAGTGAAAGGGGGAAAAGCGTGAGGTCTCCAAAGCGAGCCATCGAATGGTGGGTCACCGAAGAGAGAGGGCGAAGAAGGCAAGCAGTGCGGGGGCGGTCGGCAGAAGAAGGGAGAGAGAATAGCAGGGGGAGGAGATAATTTTGCTACCTAGATGGGTCGTTTTACATAAAAAAAAGTAGCGATGAATTAGCGACAGAAAAATTCGGTCTCAAAATCTGTCGCTATTTAGCGACGGATTAGCGGCAAAAAAAATTCTCTCGCTCATCCATCGCAAAGTTGTGACGAAGTTTGAGACAAAATAATTCTGTCACTAATTAGCGATAGATTTTGAGACAGATTTTTTTCATTGCTAATTTCGCAACTAATTCTAATTTTAGGGATGCTTAATTTTCTCTAGCTAATCCATCACAAATTTGCGATGGATTATTTTCGTTACAAATTTGTCGCTAATTAACGTTTTTCTTGTAGTGATGGCTTGTTGTGGGAAGGCTTAATTTGGGTCTGTTTGCTACAAGGTTGGTTTGGTTGCCCTATGCACGTCGTAGTCAGCTAATCTATCGCTCATAAGGCATTTTCATTGCACTTTGCACAAGCCCAAGCATTCTTTGTCGCCTCTACTCTGCATCACACATGTGCACATGGCACACACTTCGCACAACCTAGTGTCAAACTCAGGCACAAGGCACACTATGTGACCAGCTACAATGCTCTCTAAGACTTTGTGTGAAAACACTAAGAGTGATGCTGGGCGGGCCCAACTCCCTAATGGATCGGGATGACAGGGCCATTAACCGGGGCAACCCAATCAAAATCTGACCTGTCAATTGATAGTGTGGGCTAAAAGCCCACTTCAAGCCATCTCATTGAGAAGCCCCAAGGCCAAGGCCTGCCCATTAGGCCCGTAGACCTAATTGGGTCAGCCGGACATATATATATATATATATATGGGTGCTTTATAGGAGTATTGTACCACCATAACTTATAACTTATGGCACTGCACACTTTTTTCATAGTTCTAAGCTCCAAATGCAAAATTTTAACCTTTTAAATCATGTTTAACATGTTTTATTTACTATTTTTATGTGTTAAAGTTGAATGAAAAATGCAAGATACTATTTTTAGTCCATTCTTATTTTCATAAATTGTGTCGACGATGTTCACTGTCTCAAAAATAATCCATCCAAAGTCGTTGATTTGACTCCCTATAACAGATTCACATCTTTCATCGGTATAAGTGGAGCACTCCCCACTAAATCTGACATATCCTGATTCTCTGCAACTTGTTTGGATAAACCTTTGCGATTTTAAAGCCTGATCGAACGTACAGCGAACCTGAAAAATCCATTTCATGCAAAGGAACTCTCGAAAGCTCCAGCTTTATAACATCGATGATTCCTGGTTTGAATACCCACTTTGGATGGAACGTGACTCCCTTGAAGGCCAAGTGGTATGCTCTCCTTGAGGTTCTTTTGTTCAGCACCCAAGTGCACTGGTAATAGGGGAAGCATCTTCATGCTTATGATGGACTGTGGGAGAAGCAGAAACGACTAGACCAAGAGAGATGTTAGCCGAGTGGGATGGGTCGACTTCTCCAATCATTGTTGATTCCTTCTTGATTACCATGCAAGCCTTGAGTTAAGTTTTTCCACACATGAGAACTTTTTGCTACAAATTTGGGAAACCATAACCATCAGGAGTTGAGATACTTATGCTGGACCAAATGGACCCATGGGTTTGAAAATTGGAGACCCAAATATTTAATAGGGAGTGATGCCCTATTAGCCATCACGGGTTCACATAGAGACTTCCTAAGTTTTACCCTTGAAGATGACGGGTATCCTTCAAAAAATCCAATCAACACGATCATAGGCTTTGGCAAGATCCGTCTTAAACATAATAGATGGAGACTTGCTATTAGCCAATGAGTCGACGAGCTCATGAGCTATCAAAATGCTCTCTTTAATATTTTGGTCTTTCAAAAATGTTCTCTGGTTCTGAGAGATGATAAGTCAAAAGATGAACGTCATGCCGCTCACTATTATCTTGGTAATTATTTTATATAAAAATTTACATAAGCTAATAGGCCAAAATTTAGAGAGTATGAGCCCCTTCTTCCTTCGGTATAAGGATAATGTAAGAGGTGTTAGTGTTGGTGAGAAGCTTTTCTTTGACAAAAAAAAAAACTTTTATGGCAACACAAACATCATTTCTAATGATGAACCAAAATGAAGTGAATAAGGTGTCTGGGAAGCCATCTGAACCAAGAACACTATCGCGGTCAAGAGAGAAGACGACCTTGGTCACTTCCTCACTAGAAATAGGTTGAAGGAGACTTTACATTTTTCTCGCTGCTTACGAGGGGATCCATAAAACCATCGAATTCATTGGTGTTGACATTTGATTTGGTGAAAAGCCTAGAGAAAAAACTCATAAGCCTCTGCAAAAATGGCATTCTGTCCCACCACATTTTTTCCATCTTATCTTTAAAGCCAATGAATTTATTTACATTGCATGTTCCTATTAGCTATAAGATGGGAAAAAATGGGAATTATGATCTCCCAAACTTAACCAACGACATCTGGATTTCTGACACCAACTGGCCTCCTCCATATGAAGTATATCTGACAATTCGTCCTGTAGAAGGTTTTCTTTCTCAAAAGCAAGTGAATCCCCTATTTTCACCTGGTTTTGTAAATTTGAGATGGCTTCCTTGATTTGTTGTTTTCAGATCTGAAGGTCGCCAATTGCATGCTTTTTCCATTCTCGAAGGCAATGATGAACAATAGCTAGCTTAGACACCACGCGAAACATGGGGCATCCCCTGACAACAGTACCCACGCCTCTTTCGCTACATCTTGGCAATCTAAATGGTCCGTCCATGAAGAGAAGAATTTAAATGAACTATGGGATTTAACTCGGTGATTAGTTGTAAATAGTAAAGCATTATGATCCGACACTAATTTGGGAAGACCAGTCAAAGTTGATGAAGGAAATCGAAGTAGTCATTGATCATTAATGAAACATCGATCTAATTTACTGTTGTGTCGTGTGAATCGACAATTGGGATCCTCCACTTCAATGAACCCTGACATGTCTAAAAACTAATTGAAATCTTCTGCCCCGATGTGATGACCAGAAGAGCCCCATCGCTCAGTTAAGGAGCGTGTAACATTCTAGTCTCCAATAACCAACCAAGGATAATCAACTTGGTGTTGATGAAGTGTATGCCAGAGAGACGGATGGTCGAGGTGACTGTTATGTCCATAAACCCCTGAAACCAGAAAAATGTCTGGGCCATTGTCCACCATGATAGTAATCACCTGATCTGAATTCTATATTGCCTCCACTTCAACTCAGTGGGTCTGCCATAAGCATACAATTCTGCTGGCCAGACAGCTTTCAAAGTTACCCACTGCTTCAAAAATTGGGAAACTTTGATGAACGGAATTGAAGCCTTCCAAAGAGATTTTTATCTCCAGGAAAAAGACAATATCAAGCTGATGCATTTGAAGATCTCCGCAATGTGAAGAGACACTCACTTCCTCCCAAGCTCACAAACATTCCAGCTATGTATTTTCATTGACAATCTGGTTGTTCAGGCCATCCGAAGTCGTCGATTTGACTTCCTATAACAAATTCAAATCTTTCATCGATATAAGCGAAGGAGCACTCCCCATTAAATCTGACATATCCTGATTCTCTGCAACTTGTTTGGATAAACCTCTGCGATTTTGAAGCCTGGTCGAACGCACATGCAAACCTGAAAAATCCATTTTCATGCAAAGGAACTCTAGAACCATCGAAAGCTTCGGCTTTATAACATCGACGGTTCCTTGTTTGAATGCCCACTTTGGATGGAACGTGACTCCCCTGAACGGCAGGGGGTATGTTCTCCTTGAGACTCTTTTGTTCAACCGAAAAACAGAACCTAGGTGCACCGGTAACAGGGGAAGCGTCTTCATTCTTATGCTGGACTGTGGGAGAAGCAGAAACGACTTGCTCAAGGGAGATGTTAGTCGAGTGGGATGGGTCGACTTCTGCAATTGTTGTTGATTCCTTCGCTAATACCATGCAAGCTCTGAGTTAAGTTTTTCTACGCATGAGAACATTTCGCTTCAAATTTGGGAAACCATAACGATGCAGAGTTGAGATACTTGTGTTGGACCAAATGGACCCATGGGTTTGAATCCCCTTGCAGAACCGCCCATCCTAATTTCGCTAGGCACACAATGTAATACCTAATAATTTTTAAATAATAAATTCAGGATTTTTACCTAAGATTACTTAAGTTTGGATTTGGGAGCCACCCAAACCCATCCAGTTCGGGTTCGATGTGGGTTAGAATGAACCAGACCCAATATCCAGTATGAACTAAAAATGAATCGATCCGTATGATATTCGGATTGACTAGAAATCCAGAAAACTTGTTTGATCGAAGCGGGTCAGATATGTATGTGGAGTTTGGATCAAGATCTGATAACCCAAACCCAAAGAAGCATTTATGAAAGAACGAATGAAAGTAAGGGTATAATGGGGGTTGGAACAATACAGATCTCAGAAAATTGGTTCAAACGAGAGTTGGACGGATCCAGACTCCAAGAAACTCATTCAAAGAAGTGGATCATGATAAAGATCCACGAAACCTAAAACCCAAAGGAGCAACTATGAAGCAAAATTTTTTGTGGAATCGCTAAGTGGCATCTCTCTACTTTCGTTCTCTCTGCTCTGTTTCTTCTCTCTCTACTTTCTCTCAACCCTCTCATTGTAATACTCACCAAATTTTTAGAATTTTTAAAAAGATGAAAAAGAGAAATTTTGGCAACCATTCGAGCATTTAATTTGAGTTACCAATCGTGGGATGATTAATTAGCAATTATTTGTCAGTTGTATTTAATTGATGAATGAAAGCATAAATTTAAATTATTTAACTATTAAAAATGGACTTATGAGGTCGAACAAGGTATTTGGATCTAGATCCTAGTAAGAATCTAATCAAGATCTACATATAAAACTTCAAATTTAAAATATTCATTTGGAGCACATTAGATTCGATAAATTCAAGTCATCTAGGTTTTAACGAGTCAACCTACCCAAAAACAACTTTTGTACTCGAGATGTTTGAATCTCTATTTAGATCTAAGAGACCCAAATGGATCAACACGTTCAATTGAGATTGGATCCACTTGATGGTTCCAATCCAAATTAAAAGCTCAATTTTTGTTGTCTTGAATCTATATTTGAATCTTGAAAATAAGATGGATAAAGAATTTGGGTTTGGATCAAAGAAATTAAAACTCAATCCAATTTAACTCCCAAAGATTCATCATCCATCACATCAACTCCCACTCCCAAGGATCCATAACCCATCACATCAACCTCACTTTCCAAAAAAATCCCAAACTCCAAAATCCCTCTCACCCATCACATCCCACCCTCTTTATCAAAAACCCCAATCCCCATGTTTTTCCTCACTCTTTCTCATGCATTTCAAAACCTCATTCACATATCACTCGTCACCCCCCATGCTTATACTTTCTCTCAAGAGATGAAGTTGGTTATATGTTCCCCTCCGAAGACGCACTGTAGCAAATGTTCTGTGTTCGGGGGTTCAAATGAGCTCCACGTATATAAGCACGTGGGGCTCGTATCCCCATGTGTGTCAGCATCACTTAGTGTGGGAGTCCGGTGTGGTTGCAAAGACTTAAGTACCCTTTCCCGCCATTCCCGCCATGAAATGACTGTTCGAGAAAAGGACAAAAATGTCCTCCATCTAGAAAAGTGAAACGATGGTTTGAAATCCTCCATCTAGAAAAGTGAAATGCCAGTTCCAAAAAAGGAAAAAAATGTCCTCTATGCATAAAAGGGAGGATGATGTTAACTCTTTAAAGTCCAAATGTTTCATTTTCACTCTAAGCAGTAAATGGTTGCACCATCTGCTATAACAGGAGCTCCCTCTGACGACGCACCCTTTGTCGTCGTCTGCTACCATCGGAGCACCCTTTGCCATCATCTGCTGTTGTCAGAGCACCCTTTGTCGCCGTCTGTTGTCGCCAGAGCATCCTTTGTCGTCGTCTGCGTAGTGGGAGCATCGTTGTCACCATCAGTTGCATCTACCTTTTGGGTGTTTCTCCTCCACTATCGGATTATTAAAACTCATAGCGTTTCAGTGAGTTTCGTTTAAGGTTTCATTATGTAAACAAATTGATTTGTAAGTTGAATGCTAAATCTTACAACTGGTTGTACTATTCATGCTAAATAACACCTATTTTTATACTGAAACAAATCGATTTGTACTTATCCACCTTCTGGGCATCGAAAAACAGTTAGCACGATTTGTTTTTATGAAGGCCAAACATTACAATGATATGTACTTATGAAGGCTAAATTTCTACAACAATTTGTACATTGGAATGCAACAATGATTTATACATTTAATTACAATGATTTGTACGTTCGATGAAGCAACGATTTATATGTTTGAAGCAGTAGCGATGTGTATTTATGATTTATGAAGTTACCACGATTTATACTTAAGTTTGCTAAATCGTACAACAATGTTTACTTATGAAGCCTAAACGTTACAACGATATGTACTTATGAAGGTTGCAATTTCTACAATGATTTATAAGTTTGAAGCAACAACGATTTATATATTTAAAGCAGTAGTGATGTGTATTTATGAAGTTACCTTGATTTGTGCTTAAGTTTGCTAAATCTTACAACGATGTTTACTTATGAAGCCAAATATTGTGACGGTTTGTAATGTTGATGATTGTTTAATGAATGAGATAATTTGTAATATTATATACTTGAGAAGGCAGTTGTAACATATAATGATGCGATTAAATTTATGTGTTGTGCAGGTTAGCAATGACTAAAACTTGTAAGACAAGAAAACCCTTGTCGTTTGATGGGATGACTATTAAAGAAATTATCCGCCAGTCCCATATATATGAGCTATATGAAAGGTACCAAAATATAATTAAGATTGAGAATGATAAAGACAGGGACAAAGCGTTGGAATTGTATAATGCAGAGCATTATCCATCAGATATTGAGGCTGAAGAGCAAAGGAAGAAGGATGAGGAAAAACTAAAGATAAAGAAGAAAAAGGAGGAAAATGAAAAACAAAGGAAGAAAAGGCAAATGAAGAAGGAGGAGGGGGAGAGGGAAAGGCAAAGAAAGAATAAGGAGGAGAAGGAAGAAAAGAAAAGGCAATTAAATAAGAAAAAGGAGAATGAGAAAGAGAAGAAAAGGCAAATGATGAAGATGAAAGAGGAAAGGCAAAGGAAGAAGGAGGACGAGAAAGAGAAGGAAAGGCAAAGGAAGGAGAAAGAAGACGAGAAAAAGAATGAAAGGCAAAGAAAGGAGAATGAGGATGAGGAAGAGAAGGAAAGGCAAATGAAGGAGAAGGAGGATGAGGAAGATAAGAAAAGAGAAAGGAAGAGGAAGAGAAAGAAAGAGAAAGGAAAAAGAAGGAGGAGAAAGAGAAGGAAAGGAAAAGGAAGGAAGAAATTGAAAAGCAGATGAGGGAGACGAAAGAATGAAGAAGTAGAAAAACAGAGGAATGAGACGAAGGAAGGAAGAAGTAGAAAAACAGAGGAGGGAGGCAGCGGAGCGAAGGAGCAACAAGAAAGGCAGAGTAGGAGAGAATGAATGGAAAACAAGAAAGGCAGAGAAGGGAGGAGGGGAAGCGAATGATAGAGCAACAAGAAAGGCAGAGGATAGAGGGAGGGGATGAAGAAGAGAAAATTGTGACCAAGGTACGTAAACCACTCATGTCTGTCACGATTTACTGTGATAGGTATTATTATATATAACGATTATTGTGATAGCGATTACTATGTATAGCGATTACAATGTATAGCAATTACTGTGATAGCGATTATTGTAAACGATTTACTGTGATAGGTATTATTATGTATAGCGATTACTGTGAATGATTTACTGTTATAAGTATTATTATGTATAGCGATTACTGTGATAGTAATTACTATATATAGCGATTACTGTGATAGCAAGTGTGCAATGATTATTATATATAGCAATTATTGTGTACAACGACGTGTAGAAGTATAAATGGGACTAATTTTTATTTGATACGAATAATATGCTATTTTGTGTTACAGGGAGTTCAGAAGAGAAGTAGAGCATAAGGTGAAAAGCTCAGAGGGCAGTGTCAGTTGCATGTAGTTCTATCGTGGTACAGACAACTGAGTGAATATCAAAAAGATCGATTACGAAATATGCACTTCGGTGGCCTTCTGGACCAGCATTATTTTGAAACGTGTTGGAACACCATGACCCACCTGGTAAATAAGTGGAATCATAAGACAAACACATTCCAGTTTGATTCTTTTGAGATCACCATGACCCTAGAAGATGTGGCACAAATTACATGTCTTAAGTGCTATGGAAGTGTTGTCATATTACGGGATTCAAACTATAACGCAAGAGACAAGTGTACGGCCCTTCTAGGAATGTCGATAGAGGACTGGGGTCAATGTATTTCTATTGAAAACAATTCGACATCGATGAAAGTTTCTTCTTTCTATAATAAATGGGAAGGTAGGTCAACTACATGTGCATCTGAAAGAGTTGACCAAGAGTTGTGTGGCTTCCTTCTTTATTTTTTTGGACTTACTTTATTTTCAGATTTGTCTGGTTCGAGGTTAAGTTACCTATGGTTGTAGTTCTTGGAAGACGTAGATGAAGTCAACAACTATGCATAGGATGCTGCTAGGCTCGCATACTTGTACAATCAACTTTACTGTGCGAGTAAGGGTACAAAAACTATTTTAGGGTTTTGGCCATTTGTCTAGGTAAATGTTTATTACATATTTAGTAGTTGTAGACTAAGATCATTGAAGGTTATAGTCTTACTAATATATTGATTTTGTAGGCCTTGTTGTGAGAGCATATTGTCGCCTTGCGTCCTCAGTGTGGCCCTGCGATTTGTGGTTTTTCAAAGATCGGCCGGTGAGCTAGAATAAATGTCAAGGAGGATAATGCTAAGTTCATTTTAGATGGTCTATAATTAAATAAGGTAAATGGTTTAAAATTGTTTCAGCATTTATCATTCATTAGTATAAATCATTGAAATGATTAACATTCTTAAGTAATCATCGCTGCAGGATTTTGTCTTTGTTAGTACAAATCATTCTAATGTTTAACATTCTTAAGTAATAATTATTGCAAAATTTTGTATTCCTCAGTACAAATCATTATCGTTTTAGTATTTAACTTTCTTTAGTGTAAATTGTTGTAATCATTAGCATTCTTAAGTAATGATTGTTGCAAGATTTTGTCTTCGTTAGTACAAAGCATTATCGTTTTAGCATTTAACATTCGTTATTGTAAATCGTTATAATATGTAGCATTCATTAGTGTAAATCATTTTAATACAAAGCTCTTATTTGTAACAATCGTTGTAATATATTTAGCACTCATTATTATAAATCATTTTAATATTTGGCATTTATTAGCATGAATAACTATGTCTATACCTAAACCATAATCTTCAATGTACAAGTTGTGTGAAGACCATATAGAGATGGGGAGGACGAGGACCAAGAGATTGTTGCTGAGGCTGCGAGACTATCTGGCTGCGATATTTGGCTGTTTAGAAAATCTAAAGCCGAGTTACAACATGGTAGTCGAGTTCTTCTACAAGCTGACTTGGGACAGTCTACCCCAAAGCAGCCTGAGGAAGTGAGAAGGAAGATGAATAGTGGTGGGGTCAAGAACGTGAATTGGCATGAATGCTTCAGGGAACAATTGGATAGTTGGTACAAAAGAGGTGTTTGTGCCATAGCATATGATTATAAAGAACGATAATATGACCCCAACTATTTTAAAAAATATTGGGAACCCATGCATCGAAATGTTGAAAACCCTTGTGTCCCTCCTGTCCCCCATCATGTTGTCTCCCAGCATAAAAAAATATTCATTGTATCCCTCCGGCTACAATAACAATTTCCTCAATTGCAGTACACGATGAGGAGCGAATACAGTTCACAAAAAACTAGGTAGGCTCTGTCACAAGGTTAGAGATGTTGGAGAGGGAGAATAAGGAGTTACAGAAGCAGGTGAGGAATTTAGGGAGACAAATGCGGTCACAATATAGTACACTGGTAGAGATGATTACCAGTGGTTTTAATAAGATCGAGGGAACCAAGAGGCCATCGAGGAAAAGAAAGAGACGATTTATATGCCATAGTCCATATGAGTCGTCAAGTGTCACTGAATAAGCATTAGGTGATTTTTTTATCCCGATAATTCTTTGTTGTAATTCTATAAATTTTTTTTATAACGTGACATTCTATAAATGTATAATTCTTTTTTTAATAAGTGTAACACACAAGTGCCACTGAACAAATCATTGTAATGTTCGGCCCTTACAAAAAAATTGAAGAAGCGTTTAGTGTTGTATACTGCACAAATTATGATTTGCTTTACGAGCTATCTTTCAATCATGGTTTACACAAAAAATGCTAAAAGGCTGAAACTATTTGTACGTATAAAGACTATGTGCTATCGTGATTTGCTTGATACCGATTGGCTTGCAACCAGTTCTATAAGAGATCACGATTTGTTTTTTATAGGTGTTCTATCACAATCTGTACAGCCATCCCACCTAAACCCATCTAACAATCGAATACATCCCATCCCACCAAATATGTTTGAATATCCTACTGTGATTTGCCTTTACGAGCTTTGTCTAAGTGAACGATACATACCATCACGATTTACACAATGACTGATTCATAAAAAGCGAAAAAGAAAAATAATAAACAAATTGAGACGATGTTTAGACTTAGTAAAGTACAAATCGAGTTAACTTCAATGATACAAACGTTATTGTGTAAATCGTTATGAGACACTATTTGGTATAACGATTGAAATACAGTATATGTACAACGATTTGTCTTATCGTCATTTATACAATGACTGATAAAGGGTGAAAAGAGACAAAAAAACAAATTGACACGATGTTTATTGGTAAAGTACAAATCTATGTAACTTGATAAATACAAATCGACTTACAACCATAATTCTTTAAGTTTCATAGTATAACAATATTTATCCTATCGCGATTTGCTTTTACAAGCTTTGTCTATGTGAACGATATGGCCTATCGCAATTTACACAATGTTGATTCATAAATGTAACTTCAAGTTAAGTTTCAAATCGACACGATGTTTAGACTTAGTTAAGTATTAATCGATGTAACTTTAACGATACAAATTAAAGTAACTTTATAAATACAAATCGACATGATTTACAACCATATTCATTTATAATAAATATGAGTATTTAGTTACAATACATCAAGACCAATGGTTTGGCTTAGACACAATACATGACCATCATCATCAAATAAAACAGACATCATCAGCAACATCACCCCCACTTCCAAATAGTGATGTGCTTCAAATGCAATCCATGTGTGCATGAAATCCAGTTTGCTAGTGCAAAAAGCTTCGAGGCATAGCTGACGAAGCTGCAGAATATATGGGATGCCAACATGTAGAGAAGATGAAGCTCGCACGATTGTAGCATATTTGTCATGAAGTATATCGAAGACTAGGCAGATATTTTTTCAATTGCAAAGTATGGTTTGCGAACGATGGAGTATATCAAAAACTGTTGTGCACTACTTTAGAGAGAAGTGCAGAAAGCTTCAAGGCAGAGCTGACAAAGCTGCAGAATGTATAAGACCCCATCATCATCGATATGTTTCTATAGGCAGAGAAGATGGAACCTGCACGACTGTAGCATATTTGTCATTGTTATATTCTGTGTAAGCTTCAATATACTTCACAACAAATACGCTACAGTCGTATGTGTCATGAATATGTCGATGTATACAAAGAAGATAACCACCATAATTATCATCGAAGATTATACAGATCTTTCCTCACGGCGTGAAACAACTACGTTCTCAGCATCAAACCCCATCTATCAAGCACAGGTAGAAGGAACACAGAAGAATAAAGAAGAAAAAAAAATACAAGGAAGAAGAAGAAGGAGAAGAAGATGATGAAGGCAGAGGATAAAAAAGAAGAAGAAGAAGAAGAAGTTGCGATGCCGCAGAAAAGAGGAAGAAATGTTAAATAGATTAGGGGTTTAGACCTAGACAACGGGTCGAGTAGGGTTTTACATAGAACAGGATTTTACACAGATCTATATTAGGGTTTTACAAACATATCGATCTCATTCACAAAGACAAACAAAGTCATATCATTGTCGCAATAACTTCATATATACAAATCGATGTCCTGATAATTATTTGTTGAGATTCTATAATTCTTTGTTGTAATTCTATAATTTTTTTCTGTAACGTGACATTCTATAAGTGTATAAATCTATTTTAATAAGTGTAGCACACAATTGCCACTGAACAAATCAGTGTAATAATCGGCCTTCATAAATAAAAACCGAACAAGCATTTAGCGTTGTATATTGTGAAAATTATGATTTGCTTTTATGAGTTGTCTTCCTATCGGAATTTACACAATGATTGATAAAAGGCTGAAACGATTTACACAAACAATGATGAAAAACTTAAACGATTTATACGTATAAAGGGTACGTGCTATCGCAATTTGCTTGATACCGATTGGCTTACAACCAAATTAGGGCTTAGGGTTTTAGGGTTTAGGTTTTTGGGTATAATTCTTTTGTTGTCCTATCGCAATTTGCTTTTACGAGTGTTGTCTATGTGAATGATATGTCGTATCGCGATTTACACAATGACTGATTCATAAAAGGTGGAAAGAGAAAACAATAAACAAATTGACATGATGTTTAGACTTAGTAAACTATAAATTGAGGTAACTTCACAAATACAAATCGACGTAGCTTCATAAATAGAAATCGACATCATTCACAAAGACATCGTTATCACGGTAACTTCATAACTACAAATCGACATGATTTACAACCACATTCATTTACAAAAAATATGAGTATTTAGTTACAATACATCATGACCAATGGTTTGGCTTAGATACAATACATGACCATCATCATCAAAGAAAACATACATCATCATCAGCATCACTCCTACGTCTAAATATTGATGTGCTTCGAGTGCAATCCTGGTACGTATGAAATTCAGCTTGCTAGTGCAGAAAGCTTTGAGGCATAACTGAACAAGTTGCACAAGGTATGGATCCCAACAGGCAGAGAAGATGCAGCCCGCACGACTAGCATATTTGTCATGAAGTATAACAAAGATTAGGCAGATATTTTTCCAACTGCAAAGGATGGTTTGTGAACGATGGAGTGTACAACAGTAGAAATAGATCAAATAGATGGTCATCAACATCACTCCCTGTCTATCATGCAGAATATTTATGCTTGCTCCGGTATACAAGGAAGAAGAAGAAGGAAGAAGAAGGCGGAGGAGAAAAAAAAAGAAAAAGAAGAAAAAATTGCGTTGCCGCAGAAAAGAGGAAGAGTTGTTAAATAGATTCGGGTATTAGACATGGACCACGGGTTGGGTCGGGTTTTACATAGAATAGGATTTTACACATATCTATATTAGGGTTTTACATGTACTAGGGTTTTATGCACATGTACACAAATCGAAGCATATATTTTCTAAACCTCGTGATGAGTTTCTTCAAAATTTGTCTCATTGTAATGTTCGGCCTTCGTAAATAAAAATCATAAGAGCGATTAGCATTATGTACAGTGAAAATTATGATTTGCTTTTACGGTCTTCCTATCACAATTTACACAATGATTGATAAAAGGTTGAAACGATTTTTACGTATAAAGGCTATATGAACGATTTTCTTGATATCATGATTTACGTTGATGAGCTTTGTCTATATGAACGATATGTCCTATTGCGTTAATGAGTTTTTTAAAAGGCAGATGAAACAATGTTTTTTAATTTAATTAATGCGCAATGAAATTTATTTGCATGCGGTTTTTAAAAATGAGTTGTATGTGAAATGATGTTTCTTTTATAAATGAATGACACATCGTACAAGTTCAAGAGGGTGTCGCTTTGCTTTGCTTTGTAAGTAAGGAATAGATGAACCAACATTTTCTTTATAAACGACGTGTTCGTGCGTCAAACATATAACCTGCTTTCGTCGCAAAAGGGGTATCGATGGGGAGGAAGGAGACAACGACAACTACACAGCCAGCGATGGCGAGGAAGGAGACGATGACAGCTACACGGCCAACGATGGCGAGGAAGGAGACGACGATAGCTACACAGCCAGCGATGGCAAATCAGGCATATATTTTCTAAACTTCATGATGAGTTTCTTCAAAAATTGTCTCTTTTATGGCATATATTCGATTTGTGTTGTGTAGTGTAGAAAGGAATTGAAATATCATTTATTGAATATTCTGCTAATGTTAGTGGAACATCCACAATAAAAGGTGCCCGAAAACTCAGCAAAGGGCTCCAAGATAACATCAACCAGCTACAAGATGAATTTGCAGAAGGAAATACTATCAGTAATTTTGTACGTATGAAACCACTATTAGTTATATATTTACTTATGCCATGGGTATGTATGTTAACACATGCATATTTATTGCAAACAGACTATATACGATTTTGTCATGTATATTCAAAGCAACGCAACCAATACTAGATGTGTCGTCACCCCTTATTTCATGATATATCGGTTCTCTTGTATGTTTATTTTTTTTATTTACTCTTGTTGCTTCGTGTTTTAACCTTACTATTATCACTGTTTTGTTCAACAGAGTTTTGTCCACCGACTGTCATACGCCATTGGATTTCAAGATGGACTACAATGCTATAGTAACGATGATCACTGCAGATACTTTTGGTCAAGTGAAAAGGTAAGTGAAGAAACCTGTTGTCCAAGATATTATATCGATTTAAGACATTGTTTTGATTCTTAATATTGATTTGTATGTTGATTCTAAGCTATCAATATGAATGTCTACATCGATTTGTAAGATATTTTATTATCGATTTGCAGATATTGATTCCTACATTGTAGCAATCTTGTGAGCATTGGGTCTTATACGTGATGGATTTACGAAAAAAACAAATATGGTGCTACAAGTCATTGGACTTTCACATTAGTATACAATGTGATATTATTCATTTGATAAGTTTCTATCTATAAGTGTATCGTATCTTGTACGGTGGCCCAAAATTTACTTGATTCTGCATTAACCACAGGAGGGATTCGTCAAAGAAGTCTTGGGTGTCAACATTGGTGAGTGAAGGTTTCACTACGCACACGATGCTCCTTTACAAAATAATGGTGTCGATTGTGACGTATTTGTAATGAAGTATATTGAAGCAATATACAATGGATGAGAACCTGATTTCGACGTTGTATGTTCTATACTTAAACATGTGTTATTATCCTATATTATTGGGGACTCAATTTATATATTGGACTCACATTACCTTTTTGTTGCATGATGATATACCAGGATTCTGTACAAAACTATGCAAAAATTTGATGGAGTTTCTAATTGTGTAAGAGAAAAAATCTCAAATGAAAAGAATATCTAAAAGGCAACAAACGACGCGACCCTCCAGGAGTAATATGATGTACAAAGATTTGTAAAGGATTTTATAGACTGTTTATACAAATTTTGTAAGACTGTATACAAATTATGTAAATCTCTCTAGGTTGAAATAAAAATTCAACAATTACCTCGATTTGTGGTTGTAAATCGTGATAGGATATTTTATAATTAGTAAAGTACAGATCGATTTAAGTAACAGTTGATATTCTATATTTCGTTCACAATATTTCGTGAAATTCTATAAATGTATCATTCTTTTTTTAATAAGTGTAAAACACTAGTGCCACTGAACAAATCGTTGTAATGTTCGGCCTTCGTAAATAAAAATCATAAAAGCGATTAGCGTTGTGTACAGTGAAAATTATGATTTGCTTTTACGGTCTTCCTATCGCGATTAACACAATGATTGATAAAAGGTTGATACAATTTATACGTATGAAGGCTACGTGCTATCGCGGAGTTGGTTTTGTTGAGCATGCGGAGATGTAAATCAGTGATAGAACTACCTGATAGTATTTGCTAATTGAGTGATCTTAAAATCCTTAGACTAAATGAGTGCTCAAACATTTGTGCTTTGCATTAGAGGAGCTCATTCTTGATGACTGCTGGTCATTAAGAAAGTTTCCTGATTCAATAGAAAACATGAAGAACCTCTGCAAGCTCTCTTTACTCAGATGCAGATACATGGAAGTGCTACCTGATTCCATTGCCAGAATGGTTTCCTCCGTGAAGCTGGTCCTTGATGACTTCTATGAATTAAAAAGCATCCCTGATTCCATTAAAGATATGGAGAACCTTAGTTTTCTCTCTTTAGTTCACTGCAAATCATTGGAGGAGCTGCCTAATCCAATTGGAAGGCTGGAATCCCTAGAAAAGCTCATTCTTGGACAATGCCATTCATTAAGGAAGATACCTGATTCCATAGGCAACCTGAAGTTCCTCCTTGAGCTAACATTGGTAGATTGTGAATCACTGAAAGAAATGCCAGATTCCATAGGAGACCTAGAGAAACTAAATTGGCTATCACTAGAGAAATGCAAGTTACTGGAACAGCTTCCAGATTCCATTAGACACCTTTCCCAACTGAAGAAATTGAATGTAAAAGGTTGCATGAGGCTTCAGTCTCTACCTCAACTTCCTTCACCTCTAATTGAACTCTATGCCAGTGGTTGCAGTGCTATGGAAAAATTCTCTGATTTCTCAAACTTGAGGGATTTAAAGAAATTGGATGTAAAATTTTGCAAGAAGCTTGTTGCCATCTATGGCCTACAGAATGTGAAATCTTTAGAAACGTTACATATGGCTGGCTGTGAAAACCTTGATTATAACTTGATGCAGAGGCAGTGTCAGGTATGTTGTTCTTTTTCTGGATTTGTAGGTTGGGGGCATCAAATTGTTGTTTGATTACTACTTCATGCTCTTAATTTTTCTGATGCAGGAGACCGAGTTTGAATCATTGATGGAGTTTAGCATTTCTGGAAGCCCTATAAATCAGGGGCTGTCCTTTGTACTTCCCTCCAAGTCATCATTATACGTGAACAAGTATGTTTTCTACCATGACTACTCCGGCGGTTCTGTACAGCTTCATATCCAAGCTGCAGTAGATAACCAGGCAGTCCTTGAGAAAGCTGCAGTAAATATTACAGAAACTGCCACCATGTGAAGTTTGAAAGGCATGATGAAATCAATCAACATTTCCGCAAAATAAGTGGTCAGAAGATGAACATAAATGTGTCTACGCCAACTCCAACAAGGGGTGATATCTGGCTGAAAGCATCCCGTTTCCAAAAATTTCTCTCAACATTAGGAGAGTGTTTCTCTCAGGCTTTAGCAGACACCTTTGGGTTATTCTGGCAAAAATTTTGCGAGTTTTGTTTGGTCATTTGTATCATCTTTGTGCTTCATCCTCGCTTCCAGATTTCTATGATTGGTCTCTTTACATCCTTTCTTTATATATTTATTTAGAATGCTATACACCATTAAAATTACTTGATGGTTTCTGAGTTGAACTTTGTTTTCTGTTTTTGTTAGCATGATTTTCCAGGCTTCAGTGACTTTGATATGGCTAATTCAAGTGATGGCCAGATATCAGGTGAATGCAATGATGCTACCATGCTATTCATCTTGGATTCTCCTTGCGGAAACCACGATAAATTTCCAGATGGATAATTTTTGTACCAAAAAAGAGTATATTCGATCTGGTTTATAAGGCTAACCGTCTACATTTTGTTTTGTGGTAAAAAATGCACCAAACTTTTTGACAATTATAAAAAAATGCACCTAAGCTTTGGAAATAATAAAAACACACCTTATTTTGTTAATCAAAACCAATTTCCGTGAAGATTAGCTGGGTTATCTTTTTTTTTTAATTGAAAAAAGAGAAGTTTACTTGGATTATCACTAACCCAAAACTCAACCCTCTCTCTCTCTCTCTCTCTCTCTCTCTCTCTCTCTGATAACAGCATTGACCAATGTAGGTGTTCTTTTCCTCGTAATATAGAGATAAGAGTTTTTTTTTAAGTTATTTAGCACCTTTGTCCCTTTCGAGAGAGATAAGTATATCTATTAACAAGGTATTTGCCTGTATCACGCCATGAATTGACGATTTGAGCTGTGGTCAGATGCACCCCTTTGAGAACATTGTGGCTAGATTAAGAGTTTCTTACTATAATTTATGTGGACCCTTCTGCACTTCATCTAACCAACTGGTACATCATGGTTGATGTTCAGGCCAAAAAACAAAGACAAAAAAAAAATCTATTGAAAACCAATTTTAGGTTAAGGTGCTTCCAGCAATGTTGTTCGTATCTGCTTGTATCGGTAGAAAATCGATACGATACTAACCTAAATGTAAAAAATTCTTAAAATTAAATTTTTTTATATTAATTTAATGGTTTTAACTTGTGTCACATTCTCATTGACACAATATTTTTTAATTACATTTTAGCCGATTCAGACCGATTTACTTGAGAATTGGTATCGGCGCCGAATTCACCTGAGTCATTGGCCAAACGATTCAGGGCCAATACCGATACTGACAAGATTGGCTTTTAGAGCTGGGAAATGAGACAAGCCACTTGTAGCTCAGCTCATTTTTAGCTCACAAAGAGCTCGTGAAATAGGCTAAACAGGTCAAACATAAATAACGAGTGCCTGGCTTGGCTCAGCTCACGTGTGATTTTTAACCAGTCGGAAATATATTTTGCATATATTTAACATTAATATGAAGTGCAGATGGATGAGCAATTTGGCTTACGAGCAATAAGTTTAGAACTAGGCCCGATAAACGATCCGAACTACCGAACAGAGGGTGTTCAAACTCGGTTCATTCTTGTGGTGGGTTGAGCTGAGCTCGACTCAAAAATACATTTTTTTTTAAATTGAAAATAATAGAACAGACTCTGAACGTGTACAGTAAAGCTCAAGCAAGCACATTTACAAAATAAATACATTGTTTCAATGCCATATGCAATAGGATTTGAGTTCTAAATTATTTTGAGACTTCTGTATTTATCTCTTGGAGCATGAAATGAGAGAGATTTTCAAGTAAAACAATATCAATTTAAGACGGAGCATATCCTTTGAAAGGCAAACTGGGGTTACGCGTAACCCTACGTCCAACTCAGCCACTCGGGAGAGTCAAGAATTTTTGTTTAATTTATTAAAAAAATAATAATAAATATATAATTTATTATTATATTATAAATTAAACAAGTCATTTGGAGAGGGAGAGAAAAAGTCTCTCTCTCACCGATAAAGAAGGGTCTAGAGTTCTCCTTTACCTTCTTGATCCATGTGTCGATGAGCCAAAAACGAAGCCTCGAGGGACGATTCTAGAGACAACCCCCACTGTCACCGTCTCATTATACATAACCCCTCTAGTCTTCACGCTTTTCCAATAGAAATCAAGTACTAGTGAGCAAAATCGTTCTCGTGTTTCAGGCTTTCTCTCTTGTGTTCTGAGTTTCTCTGTTGTTGTTAGGAGGTAAAAAAGACAAAGACAGAAGATGAGGGATTCATTCCTTGTGTTGGTAGGCTTCCTGGTGGGGTTGGCCCTCCTGCCGTCGGCGATGGGGCTCCTGCCCTACAGCAGGCTGTGGGATATGATGGTTCCCCAAGACACCATCGACCCCTTCAGGTTGCTGGAGCAGTCCCCGTTCACCGTCTCCAAATCTGTAGACACCAACATAGCCCTTGCCCAAGTCGATTGGAAGGAGACGCCTGTCGCCCATCTCATCACTCTCGACGTCCCTGGTATGTTTTCTGCCTAGATTTGATTTCTTTCTTTTTCTTCTTTCCTTTTCTGTTGTTATGCGATTGGTGCTGCCCAATCTTCAAGAGAGAGAGAGAGAGAGGGGAAAAAAGAAGAAGAAGAATTCTGAAGGGGATGGATGGGGTGGTGTGCAGGGGTGAAGAAGCAGGACATAAAGATCGAGATGGAAGAAGGGAGGGTGCTGAGGATCAGCGGAGAGAGGAAAGGGGAGGAGGAGGTCGAGGGGGAGAAGTGGCACCGGGCGGAGAGGCCCGCCGGCAGCTTCTGGAGGCAGTTCCGTCTGCCGTTCAACGCGGACATGGAGGGAATTAAGGCGCACCTGGAGAACGGGGTACTGAGGGTGACCGTCTCGAAGCTGCCCGAGGAGGGGAAGAGGCAAGCGAGGGTCATCGACATCGTGGAGGAGAGCTCCGCCGACGACATCAGCGCATCTAAGGCTGCGCAGAAGTGAAGAAACTGCTGCTCTCTGTTTCGCTCGCTTCTCCACTCATGTATCGATCACTTGTCAAAAATGTGTGTCAACTGTCAAAGGATGTGTCAGTGTAACTGAACGAGTTTTGTGAATAAAAGAAAACTCTTTCTGTTTCACATATGTTTGTCCTGCCCTCATCTTGCTCCAATTTCTTGTTGTGCTTGGTTTGCAACTCTTGGCCTGTGAGCGTTGGCTCTGGCGGGGCTCCGGTTGTCGAGTGTTGCACTGGACAGCAGCCGCAGAAGGAAAGGCTTCCTTCTAATTGTAGTACCTAGTTTCAGATAAACCTGCCGATGGCAGTAGGAACAAGGGTTAGAGTGGTGATTACTCAACTGCAGATCATTACTCTCTTTATCTTTTTATACAAGATCTTATTAGAATGTCTACAAACCAAATCTTCTTCCACCTTGTCGGAAGATAGTCGGCAAAGTATTTCATAGTTTTTATGGGTATGTGCCTATGTGGGAATCAACATATATTACAATTTTCTCGTAATAGAAATAAAAAGAATGCTGGTGTAACCTTGTTCCACAGCATGTAGCATCCATCAGAAAGAACCTACTGTCAGCCAGTGAATTTTGTTAAAATGGGAGATAACTTTAGGAGAACATATCCCTATGTTTATACCTGCTTTATCGACTAGATTGTGATATTGACATATGCAATATGAAGCAAAGCGAGCGAGAGAGCAGAAAGAAATTCAACATTACCACTCATGAAGATAGCAAAGTCAAAACAAATAAAGAAAGCAGAAGACAAAAAGAACATCAGGAGGGAGCGGGCAAGATCACATAAACATCTACCAAGATTTTATGCATCAGGTTTTGAATGTTGAAGAAAATGAGCGGCGTTTTGTGCCATCCAAACAAACCATCAAGAACTAAGTAAACACGTTCATAAGATGAACCTCCACCTTGTGCTCCGCTTAATACAAATCGGGCCCAAGATTAGATCTAGCGCAAAAGACTCCTCCTTAACAAACACTTCTGGATGCCTTCAGATCTTGTTAAAGAGTTCTACAAATATTGGGCAAAACCAGAACAAGTGAAACATAGATTCTTCTGCAGCTCGACAAAGAACGCACCAACTCGGGAGTTGAATGCCTCACTTCTTTAAATTATTGTAGGTCTGGATCCTATCGTACAAAATTAATCAAGTCAGGACTCGAGAACAGGGAGAAGGACCCTTCGCTCAAAGCACATCCTCGGGCAACCAATCAGTCCCCGGGAGGAGCAATGATCTATAGACTTTTTTGGTGAGGAACTTTCCGCTTGGCGCCAGCGCCCAATGCAACCACTGACCAAAATTTTCGGAGTCCTCAAAATGGTCTCTAAAGCAGGTTAAAACCCTCAACCACGATTTACGTCAGTGCGAGAGCGTCAAACCCCTGGTTCCCAGACGAACCGGGATAAGAGCAGGAGCCACATATTTAGCAAGAAGCAAACGAGCACAAGGGTTATCCGGTTGGTGGGCCAACCAACATTGCTTGACGACAAGAACAATGCTTCATAGTCTGAGCGCAAGAATGCTTAAACCAACCATACACCAAGGTAAGACCACCGAACGACAATCAATCAAGTGATGCTTACCCTTGAGTTGACACCCAGACCATAGAAAACCTGTCAGCAAGCGCGTCAGCTGTTTCTTTACTCTCACATGCATCACAAACATAGACATGAAAAATTCTGCAATAGTTTAAAGAACATGTCTGACTAAGGTTAGACGGTCAGCGATAGAGAGATAAGACGATTGCCACGAAAGCAATTTGTGCTTCATTTTTTTAAGCGTCGGAGCCCTAACAGCAGAAGAGAGGTGCTTCACTTGTAACGACAAGCCCAGGTACATAATAGGCATGTCAGAAATAGTGCAATTAAAATTATCTTTCCAGTTGCAAGCATATTGGCATGAACATTGAACATGGTAATAGAGCATTTGGTCTTATTTAGAGAAAGCCCCGATAGAGAGAGAAAGAACTGAATGATAAGCTTGAACCTAAGCATCTGCTTAACATTTGCACGATAAAAAATAATCATATCATCAGCATAAGTAAGAATATGACCCGAGAAGTCTGAAACCTACAAAGGATCAATGAAACATGATACCGCAGCCTGCTTAAGCAAGATCACAAGACCCTCAGCAACAACATTGAACAACAAAGGCACGAGAGAGAGAGCTGAAATATTCTTAATTATAATATTTTTACAAGGTTAGTGAAACATGAGAAAAGTATATTGTGTAAGTTGTGATTGTGAAAGTTGGTCACCTTTAGAATCAATAGTGATCCTGCGTCCGACCCCCAAGAAATAAACACTACTTACCAGAAACAAACACTACATGTTTCGCAACTGCCCACCCAACAGTTGACCCCTTTTTAGCGCTCACTTAGCGCCCTTTTATTCTTTCTTATTTTAGAGCAGAATCAGGAGGAGCCAACGAGCAAAGCTTTGAGAGTGCTTTTTGGTTTGTTTGAGCATCGATCATCCAGAGAGGTACTACGACAGACAGAGCGGGTGCTACTCGAATGAGTCTTTTTTTGAGTTGCTTTTCATTCAAGCAGACAGACCGATGTGGACAACGGTTGCCTTTCCCACTTCCTAAATAATTGGCAGACCGACACTTAGGGCACGTTTGGAAGCAACAAAATAGGAAAACTTTTCTAAATGAAATTTTTTCGCTTATTTGTGTAGCATGAGACATAAAAGAAAGAATGCTAGAAAAAATGAAGGGAAGAAAAAGAAGAGGAATTGGTGGTGATGGTAGTTTTTCTTTCTTCTGGGCATCAGCTCGTCGACGGCCCCACTGCATGGCCCACGGTTATAGCAGCGACACGACCCTTCCCGAAGATCGCCTCCTCTTCTCTTCTCTTCTTTTAGTGTTCGTGACTACCTCGCCTACCCCGATCTTTTACACTTCCTTTTCGATGAGTTTATGGGCTTTGCCACCACCATGCTCACGTATGTATAGAAAACCTTGAGGGTGACGCTCAGGCAGTGGATGGTGATGGTAGTAAGATGAAGAGAGCTCAGAAAATTTTTTAAAATATTTTTTCAATTATTTTTTTTTATGAATGTTTTTTTTATCAAAAAAATGTACATTTAGAAACACTCTCTTGAAGAAAAAATTTCTCACGTTTGAAATAAAAAATATATACTATTTATTACTTCGTATTATTTTTTTTACATTTTTTCCACTTCCAAACGTGCCTAAGCAAGAAAAATAATAAAAATATAAAAAAAAAACTTTTTCCATCATTCCAAACAAGAGATTTTTTTAAAGAAAAGTTTTTTTAAAAAAATATAATTTTTTATAAGAATAATTATTGTACATGAGTGTGAAAGAAATTTTTTCTATCAAAAATTATTTTTTATTAAGGCAACCATTTACTCACAACACATCTCTGTTATGAAACACGTACACACATACACGAAACATCACAAATTTATGTGGTTTAGTAATGGTTGCCTGTATCCATGAAAGAAGAGTTTTTTTTTACCTGTTTTTTATTATTCACTCATAGTAAAGTATATAGACGCCTACCTTATAAAGATAATTTCAGCTAATACAAGGATAACTAATTGCTGGAGATAGAAACAATCACAACCGAATGGAAACAAGATAATGCTGACATCTCATTTTCATAATCTTTGGTGTAAATCGCTAATCACGTTTCACTCTTGCTGAAGTTAGTTTCCTCAAAATGTGGAAGGATAAGGATCAAGACCAACTCATGATAACATTCTCTCCCTCAAGTTGGTGCGCAGATATCTGTCAAACCCAACTTGTAACTTAGCTTGTGATGCTTCTCATGACTTAGGGATTTGGTAAAAATATCAACCAAATGCTCTTGGCTTTCAACATATGATGTGCAAACTTCTTTAGCTTTAATTTTCTCTCTCATAAAATGACAGTTGGCTTCAATATGTTTGATTCTCTCATAGAAAACCGGATTGACTCCAATGTATATGGCAGTCATGTTGTCACACTTGAGTTTCATCGGTTGGGTAATTGTTATGCCCATATCAAGCATGAACACCTTAATCCAAATAAGCTCACAAGTACATGCGGCCATGGCATGGTAATCGGCTTCAGCATTGGATCTAGCAATTACTGATTGTTTCTTGCTCTTCCAAGTGACAAGATTACTACCAATAAAAGAACAAAAACTTGTTGTTGACCTTCTATTATTTGGGTCTCCTGCCCAATCGGCGCCAGTAAACCTTACAATGTAAAGGTTTTCATTCTTCTTTATAATAATACCCTGGTCTGGGCTCCATTTAAGATATCGGAGAACTCTATGTGCAGCTTCAACATGAATAGATTGTGGCTGATGCATGAATTGACTGATTACACTTACAACATATACAATATCTGAACAAGTAATAGTCGGATATATTAACTTTCTCACAAGCCTTTAAAAACACTCAATGTTGGTAATGACCTCTCAATCATTTTTCTTTAGTTTGCAGATAGCTTCAAGAGAAGTTTTAGTTGCTTTTGCCCCAATCACGCCAGTATCTTTAAGGACATCTAAAGTGTACTTCTGCTGACAAAAAAATTCCTTTGTTAGAATGTACAACTTCGATGCCAAAAAAGTACATTAGTTTGCCAAGGTCTTTGATCTCGAATTTGGCATGTAAGATCTCTTTGGTTTTCTGCATCATAACTTTATTGTCTCCTATTAAAATTATGTCATCAACATAGACTAGCAGAATCACAGTGCTCTGAGATGAAAGATGCACAAACATGATATAGTCAGCAGTACTTCGCTTGAACCTGAATTTAATAAGAACTTCACTATGCTTTGCAAACTAGGCCCGAGGGAATTGTTTGAGGTCGTAAATAAATTTTTGGAGTTTGCACACTTTCCCAAGATCACACTTATACTCCGATGGAGTGTCCATATACACCTCTTCTTCCAACTCACCATGAAAGAATGCATTTTTCACATCTAATTGAAAAATGTCTCACTGCTTATTTACAACGACTGAAAGAAGGATACATATAGAACTCATTTTTTGCAACGGGTGCAAAGGTTTCAGTGAAATCAATACATTCTTTCTGCGTATACCCCTTTGCCACTAATCTTGCTTTGTACCTTTCCACATAGTCATGACTATTATATTTGATTTTATATATCTACCGACATCCCACTGTTTTCTTTCCTTGAGATAACTCCACTAAGATCCAAGTATTGTTTTTTAGTAGTCTTTAATTCATCATCCATCGACCGTTTTCTTTGAGGATCTTCAAGAGCTTTTTTGAAACTTGATGGTTCATGATGAGCATAAGTCTTGGACAAATAGGTTAGATAAGACATAGATAGTTTTGAGAAGTCAAAATGATGTTCTATAGAATGGGCGTTAGACGTTTTGGTAGCACAATAGAAATAGTAATCACTAAGTCTAACTGGAGGCCTAGTGGGCCGAGATGATCTCTTAACATTACCAATTTCTTGAACTTGATTGGGCATAGGTATTGACTGACTTGGGTTAGAACTAGTCACGAGATATAGGTCTGTAGAAGTGGCATTTGGATCCGGTATGGAAGAGGTATCTAATTCTTGGACAGATGAGTCAACCAGGACATCAGGACTCGGGAGGTTAGACCCTTCAGCAAAAAACTCAATAATTGGCAGAATGGGACTCGGTATGAAACTTGACATACCTGGTTGGTTCTCCTCCTCATTGGGATACTGATAGTAAGATTCATTTTAAAAAAATCTCACATCTCTTGATACATAAAGTTTTCTTGTGATCAGATCAAAACATTTGAAGCCCTTCTTTGATGATGAATAGCCTACAAAAACACATTTGATGGCTCTTCTTTCAAGCTTGTTTCAAAATTTGTCTTGAAGATGAACGAAACACTTACACCCAAAGACTTTCAAATGTTTGATACAGATTTTTCAATTTCTCAATATTTCCATGGGAATTTTATTTTTCAAACTACAACTTGGGACACGGTTTATGATGTAACAAGTTGTATCTATAGCATCGGCCCAATATTGTTGAGGAATATTCATATGAAACATGAGAGACCGAGCTACATTGAGTAGGTACCAGTTTTTTCTTTTGGCAACCTCGTTTTGTTGAGGAGTTCTGGCACACAAGGTTTGGGGCATTATACCTTGCTGAGTCAAAAAATCACCAAGAATTTCATTAATATACTCTCCTCCATTATCGGACCTCTGGAGTTTGATCTTGTGGTCATGTTGAGTAAGCACCATATTATAAATTTTTTTAAAAACTTTAGCCACCTCATTTTTATGCTTCAGAAAATACACCCAGGTAATACGAGATTTATCTTTAATGAATGTAACATAATATTTAAAACCAAACATACTACAGAGGTTGGACCCTACACGTCAGAATGCACCAATTCAAAAGGCATATCACTTTTAATAGAAGAGTTTTGAAAAGGAAGCCGAGTGGCCTTAGCAAACTCGCATAAATTACAAGATAAACTATCATTGTTCAATTCTGGCAGCAACAATTTTATTATTCTAGCAGAAGCATGTCCAAGATGAGAGTTTTAAAGGCTATAAATATTGCTTGGTTGAGCACAACTTAAAAAAGTTCTTATCGACTGACTAAAGATGTATAACCCATCATGTTTTATGCCTCTACCAATCACCCTCTTAGTTCTCTTGTCCTGAAAAACCACATCCTTTGAAGAGAAAACAACCAAACAATCATGAGTTTTTGTGATCTTGCTCACAGACATAAGACTAGCAGCAATTTTAGGAACAATAAGCACTTTTGAACCAATATCGTGATTGATAAGATTAATATTCTTCGTGCCGATGACTATCATGATTGATCCATCGACAGTATATACCAATTTTTTTGTACTAGTCAAACTGTCATCACGATTTGTCATGTGGTCTGAGGCTCCCGAATCTATAATCCACTCGTTATTTGAAAGACATGAAAATAAAGCATGAATTTTACCTTGTTGGTCGGTAGGAGCATCACTGATGGGTAAGGTAGATGCTAAGTTTGTCTTAGCCATCTCCAGGAAAAAATGGGTCAAGTCATCTTTGGTGATAAAATTTGTTGAATCTTTCTTTACACTAGTCTCTTTATCACGATTAGGTCGACCAACAAGATCCCAACACCGATCTTTAGAGTGACCCATTTTTTTACAATAGGTACATTTAAGCTTAGGCCTTGGTTTAGATCGGTCTTGAGTGAAGTTGTTTGATGGCTCACTTGACGACTGGTTTTTCTTGAATCCAACCTGAAATGCCATTTGTTCTGACTATTCTTCTTTAAATTTAAGTCACGGATTCATAACTTTCTGGTGGGTTTCTTTGCATTGGATCATGGCACACACAAAGTTGTATGATGGCAAGAGCATCATCATCAAGATCTGGCTTAGTAGATTTTCATAGTCTGGGTTGAGACCTGCCAACACTTTAAAAACCTTATCCTCCTCAAACCATTTTTTATTTTCAAAAAACGTCATCGGTTGGGGGTTGATATTGAAGCAATTCATCCCACATCCCTCTAAGGGTACCTATATATACACTGAAGGGCTTGTCATCACGAGTATATTTAAAAATTTCCAGTTAGAGTCTATATACTCTTGCGAGGTTGAATTGCTCTCCATAAATTTATTTAACCGCATCACAGATTTTCTTTGCGATGTTCATAAACAAAAAACATCTAGCAATGGTCGGTTCCATAAAGTTTAACATCCAACTCATATATCATTCTCAGATTCCCATTTCGCTTAGGCAGGATCTGAGTATTTTGGTTTTTTGGTTTTCTCGGTGATGTATACTAATTTGGATCTACCAATGATAACCAACTTAACGGTCTTTGCCCAACTCAGGTAGTCAGTCCCTGAGAACAACGTATTGGTGATTTTAAGTAAATGATTTTGATCATGGAAACCAACCTTAGTATCAGCAACATTGAAAGATGAAACCCCAGTATTGTCAGTAGCATAACCTCCCACGGTGTTGGTTGTGTTACCATTAATGGATCCTATGTCTTTTGTCATAGGATCCAATGATGATCAATCACTATAAAGAGCTTTGCTCTGATACCATGTTACGAAACACAAACACACACATACACGAAACAACACAAATTTACGTGGTTCGACAATGGTTGCCTACATCCATAGTAGAAGATGTCTTTTGACCTATTTTTATTATTCACTCACTGTGAAGCATACAGATGCCTACCTTGTAAAGATAATTCCAGCTAATACAAATGTAACTAATTGTTGGAGATAGAAACAATCACAACTGAATGGAAACAAGATCATGCTGACATCTCATTTCCATAATCTCTTATGTAAATCGCTAATCACGTTCCACACTTGCTAAAGTTAATTTCCTCAGAATGTAGAAGGATAAGGATTCGCACCAGCTCATGATGACAATCTCATCTCATGAGTTGTCTCAAAAAGAGTTTCTCTATCTTTATCTTCTTATCCATGATAATTTTCTGGTCTTTCTCTTTCATGTGGTCAACCATTCTTATATCTATCTCAGAAGGAGAACTCCTCCTCTATGTCCCATGCTACACAAACAAGTGATTTTTTTTATTTAAAAAAGATATCAAAACTTCTCATGAGAAAAATCTTGTAAAAAAAATTCTTGTGTACAAACAATGCCTATGTGTGAAATGAGGATCGACCCTATGACCAATAATCTTAGTGAGTGACCAAAGAAAACCTATCGTTTAAGTAATCAAAACGTGAGGAGCATTTTCCCTTCAAAAATGTGTTGAATTCAGATATAGGATAAATGATGAATCTTGACATGAAGATAAGAACCATTTACAGTTTAAAAAAAAACCTTTATGGGTTGAAACATTTTGTAGTGTTCATAGCCATTAATTTTTTATCATAAAACAACCCACATTACACGTCAAAATCCAATTATTTAAATGTCTATTGTCACAAAATAAACCATGTAAATCATATCTACATGATTAAATTTATTCAAAGATTAAAAAAAAAGATAGATTGCAACAAATCTCAGCAAGAAAACTTGCTTGACACGTTAGAAACCAATCATCTAATTGTCGATTGTGTCAAAACAACTCCTTTCATGAGATTCCAACTCGATTGTAGCAAATATAAATCCTTTCTCTCTCTATATATATATACATATATATGGAAAGAGAGAGAGAGGAGTGGCTCCTAAACCATTTGTCTTATATCATCCCACACCTTTTTAAGGAAAGATAATGACATGTTTTCTTTGCTAACTATATTTAGAGGCTTCAATTAAGCAACAAAGACATGCAATTGTGTTTTATACTAGAGTTTAGGATGGCGTAAGGCATAAATGACTTGGGAGTCTCTCTCTCTCTATTCTAACATTAGGTATTGTGGTTAGATAATGGAGAGAATACTTTTTCGAAATCTTCTATTGTATTAGCACCAAAACACAATTGAGTAGCGCAAAGGTCAACAATAGGGTGGTAGGCAACTTTTCTTGTAAAATAGTGAGATTTGAGAAATTCTTCACAATTTTTCAAAATTCTTTTATGCTCAAAACTCTAATTCTTGATTTTCTTAAGACATTTTTACCATCCACACAAGCTGATGTTCAAACGATATGTATGCTCGTCGAAAGTCACAATATCTCAATAAAAAAGAGATTTGCATGAACATTTTGTAGGCGTGATAAAATTCACATAAAGTATTCGCTAACATGACTAACTTGAATCTCTACACAGGAGATTCACATCTAAAATGCACAAATTTACTAAGATTTACAATCCTGATGCGAACCTTCTATAATTTTTAAGTTTAAGCTTGACAGGTTTGCTTCATACATTTATTGCAGTCTTGACATTCACACACAAGTTATATGAACCTTTTTAACTAAAAATTCACTTAAAGTCAGTATGTATGTTTGCAAATGCATGTTTGACTTTTGAAAATGTTTGTTGAAATTGTCTTTACCTTCGCATATTTTCTTATTCAAGCTAGACAACTTCATGTCACATATTTGCAGACAACACAAATTTTGCACAGATACCATGTGAACCTCCTTTAACTAAAAACTCGCATAAAGTATGGGCATACATCCATAAATGTGTGTGACGTTCACAAATAGGTGTTGTGAACGTCCTTACCTTCACATATTTTTTACAAGTTTGAGTCACATATTTGTGAACATCACGACCTTCATGCAAATACCATGTGAACTTTTTTTAACTAAAAAATTGCATAACGTTCAAACGTACGATCGCAAATGTGTGTCTAACATTCTTAAGTATGTGTTGTGAACCTCTTGTTAATATAATGTCAATCTATTTTAAAGTGCGAGCCTCATTTTATAAATGTTCTTACCTTCACATACTTTCTTATTCATATATAAAGTCATTGATAGTTCTTTTTCCTTTTATCTTTTTTGTTGCTCACTAAAACTCTAATCATTTTTTCTTTACAACCTTAACCCTTTTTCCTCTCTTCTTGAAGTGATTTTTGGGTATTTCATCTTACGGCATTCCGACGAACCAGGGTTTTGCAAACCAAAGGATTTTAGGGTACTGCACATACACATAAAGCTTTATAAATCTAATATACAAGAACTCATAATTTTAAATTTTTGATTAAATAGTTTAAAGGTACTGGGGCACTTGTGCTCGCCTGGTTTGAAGGTATAGGAGCACACTGAGTGGAATTGTATAAATAAACTTATAATTGGCAACCTACATTCTTAAGGTGGAAATCTCTGGGATTATGCTACTATGGTTGCATGATTCGTTGCATATATGAGTACCTGCAACATTGAGCTATTGGGTTCAAATTAGGTTGAAACCCTGAAAGGTCAGGTAACAAAATTAATAAGATAAGTAACTCACTGAGACTCGAGCTTACCTTGGAGATGGTAGGTGGTACAAAACTTTGGAGATATGTGTTATTTAACTTCGAGCGACAATGGCTCGTTGGTCCCCAGTCCTCAGTGGTAGGTGACTCAAGCTACCAAAATGTCCTAGGTGGTAAGTCCAAGTTCTTCTGCAGAAGCTAAGGGTGCATCCCATTTATTTGGCCTTTGAGATGTTTTATCTGTTATTAAACCACTTTCTTTGGGATTTCAGTTTCAGTTAGACACTCGGGTTAACAAAACACATATCATAACAAACCCCTGAGTGTTATTTTCTATTATAGTTGCCTTGGCCTGCGAGTACTCGCATGATAATTAAAGAGAAACTTAAATTAACTATTATATATATATATATATTATGTAGAACTTGTGATATATTGTGCTTGAAAATGCTTATAATGTATTGTGCTTATTCATATGTCAAAAATGAGTTATGATATTAATTGTTTAATGTGATGTTCGTTTAGTTATCTCATGATATGCTATAGCTTTACAATTCAATAAAAAACTCAAAGTATTACACATCCTTGTTACATTGTACACATGCATAATCATAGTATTCCTACTACTCAGACTGGTTGTAATCTGATCATATTATTTTATCATTTCAGGTGAAGAATAGATGACGCAAAGTGGTTACGAGATGATGTAGGGACTATGATGCACAGATTTTTATATTTTTGAGACAACTTGAAATAATTTTGTTATTTTTATTTATGTTTTTGTTATGAACTTAACACTTTATTTTCTGTTAAACTTTATTGATACTTGGAATGATATTATTGGTTTGAATGTCTTGGGTTGTACCCGAGATGTTTAACATGTAGTAGATTGAGTAGTTCCGCTGTGTTTAAAAAAAAAAATATCAAAAATTTGGTTAAGTTTTTGGGTCGTTATAGAAATAAACTTTGTGTAGGCAATTGCGTTAATTGAATGTATGAAAGCTATATAGATAACTTTTTGTTACATGCTATTTTTATTTGATGCATTATATTTGTGTGATTGGTGTGAGCAGTTAATGATGACCTTAAAAAAGGGTAAAGTATATTATTGTCTCATTGGTGATCCTAATTGGATATTTATAATAGTGTCTAAAAACATTAACGCTTTGATGTCTTGTAAAATTGGATATGTTGAAGAGTATATTTTTTATAAAAAAAAAAATCAGTATCTAAGGGGAAAATGGAGATGCATTATCCCCATCTTTCTCACCCTCAAATGCTTTTACAAGTGGCAATCAGGCATATGTTGTGGCATATGCCGACACCCTGGAACTGGGCTCAGTTAGGCAGACCCCTACCAGTTATTCAACCATACGAATTGGGGTTTGAACTTACAATGTCCCATCAAAAGGTGATGTGCACTAACTTCTCGTACCAGACAAGCGAAGCCCCCCGTTAGTTATTTGTTGTATTTTTTGATAAAATATTAATATTACATTGTAGTCATGATAATTATGTTTTAAACATAAGATTTTCAAATAGTTAACTGCATGAGAGTTATTTAAGTTGCATTAAAATAATATCATTTGCTAAAATCTCTTATATTATTATTATAGTATTTAATATCATTTAATTCCCTCTCTTTTAATGCTAATAAAAGTATTTTAGTCCGCTGAGCACCAAGACCAAGAACATACATTTAAAAGCCTGTTTTACCTGGACCAAACCCTATAGGATCCAGGTATGGTGACAAATAAGAAGGCTTGATTAAGACCTAGGTCCGAACTCGAAGGTCCAATTAATACATGGACCCGGGTTGCCCCACCCAAGTTCTGACTATATTTTTGACTCATTTATGGCTCGATCTAACCCAACTAAGGTGAGTCACGAGTTGACTCGCCAAGTTTGCCAACTAAGCCGCTAAAACACAACCATATGTGTTTGTCCTCGATTTCATGTCATTTGGACAGGTTCCTTATAATATTACATCACAAAAATACAAATAAAAGGACAGAGGAGAAAAACAAAGCTGGTTGCATTAATGAGAGTAAGGCATAAACCCTTGGCCAGTCCGAGCTTGGCGACTCTCTAGAGACAAGGAGTGTGCTATGAGTTTACACCATCGGGACAGCAACCCTTAAGTAGGTTCGACAGGCTTAGCCAATGTGACTAGGTCTATGAGTCAGTTGGTGTTTTTTTTTATAAAAAAAATCTGAATTCGCTAAGATGACACTTTTCAGCAAAAATACTAAAAATAATATAAAAATACTAAAAGTATTAAAAAACTATTTTCTAGCATTTTTTATTTATTTGAAAAAATAACTGAGAAAGGACGAAAATGCAAATAGGGAGAAGGTTAAGGTGATATTTGTAATTTAATCAGCAAGACATCTTCCATGGTCATGACGCCCTACGGAGAGTCGGAGGCCGTTGCTATGGAATCGGACAGTGGATAACCGCTTAATCAGAGTCATCAAACGCACGATCTTCAGATGCGATCCGATCCAACGGCGAAGATAGGGTAGATACATGTCATCAGTGGAGGGGAGAAAAAAGTATCTCTCACACCGACAAAGAAGGGTCTAGATTTCTCCTTTACCTTCGCGGACGGATCTGGAGAGTGGAGACAACCCCACCATCTCCCATCTAACTATAAATATCCACACAGTCGCGACGCTTTCCCCAACAGAGATCATCAAGTGCTAGCAAGCAGTCGTTCCTCGTGTTTCAGGCTTTCTCTCTTGTGCTCTGAGTTTCTCTGTTGTTGTTAGGAGGTAAAAAAGACAAAGACAGAAGATGAGGGATTCATTCCTTGTGTTGGTAGGCTTCCTGGTGGGGATGGCCCTCGTGCCGTCGGCGAAGGGGCTCCTGCCCTACAGCAGGCTGTGGGATATGATGGTTCCCCAAGACGCCATCGATCCCTTCAGGATGTTGGAGCAGTCCCCGTTCACCGTCCCCAAATCTGTAGACACCAACGTAGCCCTTGCCCAAGTCGATTGGAAGGAGACGCCCGTCGCCCATCTCATCACTCTCGACGTCCCTGGTATGTTTTCTGCCTGGAATTGATTTCTTTCTTTTTCTTTTTTGCTTTTCTGTTGTTATGCGATTGGTGCTGCCCAATCTTCTTCAAGAGAGAGAGAAGAAAAAAGAAGAAGAAGAAGAATTCTGAAGGGGATGGATGGGGTGGTGTGCAGGGGTGAAGAAGCAGGACATAAAGATCGAGATGGAAGAAGGGAGGGTGCTGAGGATCAGCGGCGAGAGGAAAGGGGAGGATGAGGTCGAGGGGGAGAAGTGGCATCGGGCGGAGCGGCCCGCCGGCAGCTTCTGGAGGCAGTTCCGTCTGCCGCTCAACGCAGACATGGTGGGGATCAAGGCGCACCTGGAGAACGGTGTACTGAGGGTGACCGTCCCCAAGCTGCCCGAGGAGAGGAAGAAGCAGGCGAGGGTCATCGACATCGTGGAGGAGAGCTCCGCCGACGACATCAGCGCATCCAAGGCTGTGCAGAATTGAATAAACTGCTTCTCTGTTTCCCTATCGCTTTCCACTCATGAGTCGATCACTTGTCAAGAATGTGTCACTGTAATTGAACGAGTTTTGTGAATAAAAGAGAGCTTTCTGTTTTCAAGTATATTTGCCCTTCTCTTAATCTTTCTCCAATTTTCTTGGTTGTGCTTGGTTTGGAACTCTTGGCCGGACTCCCGCGGGGCACCGTTTGTGGAGGGTTGGCCTGGGCAACGAAAGGCTTCCTTCTCATTGTAGCACCCAATTTCAGATAAGCCTGCCGATCGCAGGAAGCCGTTTGTGGGGGGGTATGTTTGATCGCTTGTCCAGGGTTGGACGAGAAAAAGAACAGAACATTGGTTCTGTTCTTTTTGTTTCAAGTCCAATGGGGAAGAATTAAGAAGAAAAAACCCTAATCAATGGAAGAAAACTCTAATCAAGATGAGAACCCCTAATCAACAAAATCAAACAAAAACCCTTAATCTAAGATTACCCTCACATATGAAAACCTAAAAATGCTTTAAAAAAATTGATTCAAACCGAAACAAAAAAAGAAGAAAAGAGGAAGAAAGAAAAGAAAAAACTCGTTGGTGGCGACGCTCTTGCGTCGCCTCACCGGCCTTCCGATGGCAGCTTCATCCCCGGCATCGGTGATCTCCGGGCTAAGGAGAGAGAGATTTGGGGACCCTTACCCCCGATTTTTTTTTTTAAACATGTTTCTTGAGTATTTTTTTTTTAACAAGGAGATGGGTGTCAAAAAAAAGTTAGGTTTTTAAGGATAAGATGAATGCTGTTTGCATCCACCGCATCCAACCTTTGTTAAAATGACCGTCTTTCATGTTCACTTCGTCCCATTTCGAACCAGAGACAGTAATTCAAACATGTCCTAACGGAACAAGGGTTTGAGTAGATATGAGTCAATTGCAGACAATCAACTCTTTATCTTTTTACAAAAGTATCTTATTGGAATTGTCTAAAAACCAAAAATTCTTCCACGTTATCGGAAGATGGTCACCTAAGTTTTTCGTAGTTTTTATGGGTCTATGAGAAACTACATGTATTAGAATGTTGTTGTAACAGGAACACAGAACACATAAGTTAAAAAAGTTGCCGATGTAACTTTGTTCGACGCGTTATGTGTACCATCCGTCGGAAGGAACCCATTCAGTCCATCGATAATTTAAAAGGGTCATGAAGTTCATTTAAAGCATGAGATAATAACTTTAGGACAACAGATGCAGATGCATGTGCTTATGGTTTTGTCGTTGATAATGCATAACATGACCATAGATTGTGATATATATTTCGAAGTAGTTGCATTTCTTTTTATGAATGTGTCAAGCTACGATCTCGGTAGTGAAGATGCATGCAATATCACACATGCAACAGAGAGAGAGAGAGAGAGAGTACTCTGATTCTTGGTCAGTGAAATATAAGAAAAATACAAGTGTTGTGATTGCCAGCAGGGATTGTTTTTGCCTTCTATCTTGTTAAAATTGATCCATGACCGGAATAATTTTTCCTTCAATTTATGATGAATTCAAATATAGGATAAACGATGAAATCTGAAGGGAAACTTGAACCAATTACTGTTTCCGAAAAAAGATCTTTTATGAGTTGAAACATTGTATAGTGTCCATAGCCAAAAAAAAACTTTTGGGTCATTAACGAAACTTACATTATACATCATGATCCATTTCTAAAAGAATTGATATGAGTTTCTAAAATAATAATAAAAAAATATTTTTTATAAAGATTGTGGACAAGAACCTAAAATCCTTATGTTTTGTGTGTGTTTGATTTTTTGTGTGATTTGTATTTCTTCTTTAAGATCTGATCTGCATATAACGTGTGAATCTCCTTTAACAAAAATTGCATAATACAATGAATGTTGCAAATATTATATGTAAATCTTTGGTTAACGTAATGTCATTTTATGAATGTTTTGTCATTGGCATTTTTTTTATATATTTTTTAGTTGTTTCTTATTATATAGAGAGTTTTTTATTCTGGTCTGACCACGATACCTTTCCATGTTTTACTTTAAACTCTTTTTTTTTTTGAATGGATTTATTCACTCTCTCTTTGTTTGTTTAACGAAAAACAAACAAAATACTTAAAAAAGAACTATCGATGACTTTATATATGAATCAAAAACCATGCAGAGGTAAAAAAAAATCACAAAATGACATTGCATTAACAATAGATTTGTGTACAATATTTGCGACATTTATTAAATTATGTGGTCAAACATATTAATATTCCCCGCCAATAGGATCCAAGCAAAGAAAGTTGCCCGAGGGGATGGACCAAGACCCAAGAGAGAAGTTTGGAAGCCAGCCACTTGACAAGCACAACATAAAGATATAGAATAAGAATTATCTTTTGTGAGAAGCCATTTGACAGGTCCATTCAAACAGTCATTTGAAACACATTGCTATAGGAAATCAAGGCATTTCATGTTACTTTTCCAAATTGGGGATCCTTTTATCCAAGAATGGCATGTCTTCCAATTAGAGAGCCGACCAACTAGCTTATACTTGGATTTCAAAAAAGAAAACAGAGAAGACTTTGCCACCAAGCACCACCACCATCGACCTAAGAAGATCTAAAAGACGTTTAATCCCTAGCCCCACAATCCACATATGAGGTGACAGTATGGTAGAACTAAAGGAGTTTATGTGCTTGCAGAAGAGTGGTCTCGGGTTGAAGCGTGCATTGTTATGCTTTTAGTTATTTTTTTTATATCACCAAAAATCTGATTCCTGCATATCTCATCAAATTTGTAATATGTTTGTGTAAACTAGCATTCTTAATTTTGGCTCCATAGAGCCCTTTTGTATAGTGAAAGGGGTTGAAGTAGAGAAGCATTCATTGAAGAAATCCCTTCAAAGAAAAACTCTTGATGTTAAGACTTATAACTATATATTTTTTGTTAATTGATTATTTTTTTGTTTAAGTGTGTTTAACATTTTGAACATGTAATTGTCACATGTCTTAACCATTGAGACCATTTGGGAGAAAGAGAGAGAGACAAATAAAGAGAGAACTCATGTTGAGATGGCCTCCCAACAATCCTCATATAGCCACGACTTTACATCTTCCACTTGGTTATGAGGGATATATTGTGTTAACATGCATGTTCTTAGCAAGAACTATGCACTTATATACACTCACACAATCTTATAGGACTCAAGTGTTTAGTGAAAACATCATATGTGAATGCCTTGGTTAATAGATATGTTACCATATCACCTTAAAGAACATAATCAACTGTTATTTCATTTTTTATAAGCATATCATGATATTTAACATTAATATGCTTACTTTTAGAGTTATTTGCTCTTATATGAATCAAGTCTATAACAACTTTGTTATCATCATAAATTTAAACCGGATATTTTTTAATATCTAATTTAAAATCATTTAGGAAATGATTTATCCAAACAATAAAAGCAATAACCATCTTATATATTATATATTCAGCTTCTTGAGTATATTGTATTACATACCCTTGCTTCCTGCATGATCATGCAACTGCCCCACCTTCTATCATAAAAACATAACCAGAGGTGGATTTTGCTTAACTTCTATTACTAGCAAAATCTATTTTTGAGTAACTCACAAGCTTTGATCTATCTGACTGATAGCATAGCCTGAGTTTCATAGTTTATTTTGGATACCGAAAGATTCTTTTTACTACTACCCAACGAAGGAGTCTAACATTGCTTTGGTATCTAAGAGCTAGACTTATTACAAAGCCTAAATTAGGTCTAGTGCAATGCATAATATACATCAAGTTTTCAATTGTTTGAGCATAAGAAACATTTAACTTCTTTTGTCCATCTTTTGGATAATCATTCTTGTTTAGTCTTAGGCCTTTAAACACAAGAGTTGTCTTTGCCTTAGTGATAATCATTCTAAATCTCTTTAGAATATAATCAAGGTGCTTCTCTTGATTAAGGCATAATAATCTTGATTTTTTATTTCTTTGAATTTTAATTTTAGAAATACATGAGCCTCCATCCATATTCTTTATTTCAAATCAAGAATTCAACCAAGACTTAATCTAGTTTATCATTTATAAGTCATTTCTTACAATTAATATGTCATCAACATAGAAGAATAAAATACTTAACTTACTTTTTTTGGTATATACACAGTTGTCCAAATTATTTGCCTCATAACTCAACTTGGTTATGACCTTATGAAATGTCAAGTATCATTGCCAAGGTGACTGTTTAAGCTCATTCAATAATTTATTCAACTTTTATACTTTATCTTCTTGACCTTTAATTTCAAAAGTCTCATGGTTGTTGCATAAAAATAGTTTCATTTAATTCACCATTCAAGAACATTGTTTTCACATCCATTTGATATAAGTAAAAATCAAAATAAGTTATCAGTGCCAAAATAATACAAATAAAGGCTAGTTTTGTCAGAGGATAATAAGTTTCTTCATAATCTATATCCTCATATTGAGGATAACTTTTAGCAACTAATCTTACTTTGAACTTATCAATAGTTTCACTAGCTTTGAGTTTCTTTTTTAGAACCTATTTACTATCAATTATCTCGCATCTTTAGGCAAAGCAGTTAGTTTTCAAACTTTATTCATTTTTATGGAATCCAACTAGTCTTTTATTGCTTTCATCTAATGTTCAGATTCATGAAAAGCAATTGCATCATTAAAACTTAAGTTATCATTATTCAAGTCTATAAAATAGCGTAACTCTTCGCTCAAGAAAATGTAATAATCATTTAAGTACGAGGGAGGAGCTCTCGGCATTTTTTGCCCAATTATGGGTTGTGAAAATTGCTCATTATTCATAATTGGATCACTAGGCTCAAACTCTTGAATAGGTACCCCAAAATCATTTATGATGTCAAGAGAGACTCTATTATCTTCAGGATCAAAGACACATTTTTTACTTTCCAGAAACTTTAAATATTTTCTCAAGATTATATAATCTACAATCCTTTAATCTCTTTGGGTGCTCTATAAAAATATACTTGATAGCCTAGCTATTTAACTTTTCCTTCCTCTGATTAAAACTCCACACATGTAGACAATCCCCACTTTCACAGATGATTCAAATCTGGCTTTCTGTGCATGCACAACTCATAAGGTGTGCATGCTACTCTCTTAGAATGAACCATATTAAGAATATGCATGACAATGCTTATGGCTTCTCTCCAAATTTTTGTAGGAAGGTTTGCATGTGTTAACATGGATCTAGCCATTAGGGTTATATTCTTTCTTTTTGCGACATCATTCTGTTGTGATGTATAAGACATAGTTGTATGAGCGATTACATTAATATCTCTGCAGAAAGACTTAAACTCATAAGAGTTATATTCATCACCTTTATGATATCTAATAATTTATATTTTTCTTTTTAATAACTCTTCAAACTCCTGTTTATATGACTTAAACATTTTTAGAGCTTTTGACTTTCTAGAAATAAGTTAAATAGAACCAAATCTTGAATAGTCATCTATGAGTATGACAAACTATAATTTTCTTTTATATGTTTCTATAATCAAGGGCTCATATATATCAGTATGTACCATAACTATTAGTTCGGAAGCCCTGTTACCCTTAAAAAAAGGTTTCCTAGTCATTTCTTCATGTATACATGGTTCACATGATTTGAAGTCTATATTTTAAAGTAAAAGTAATAACTTAATGCTAACAATTTTTTTTATTATATTCATATGTTCTTGTTTGAGATAATTGTATGGGGAGCTCGGTTTATAATGTCTTGCATTTTCATACTTAGTCAATTTGAAATTTCTAAAAAAAAAATTCTAAGTATAGGGGAAAATTGATGAACCTCCAATGTTAGGAATGCATTAATAGAGTCTGATCTTGGCCCAGATCCTATCGACAAGGTCGATATGAGCCAACAAAAAAAATACCAAAAAGTTTTATTTTGACCTTTAAATTCAAGCAAATTTTGTGTGAAATTTGGGTTAAAATTGAGTGAATTTAGAAAGCAAAATTCAAAGTATATGTTATTGGATGCGTCGCAAAATCCTGAGTCCAACGATATTTTACTTCTCCCAATTCGACCTACGGTTGGCCCGAAAATTCTTTAAAAAAAAAAAAAAAAGGGACCGCTTCGACGGGCTGGGACTGGATTTGGATTGGACTGGATCCAATGCTTTTGATCCAAATTAACATGGATCTTGACTCTGTCCAAGACCCACATTAATTAAGATTTGATCTATCGTAGGATCCAATTGGAGTTTGGATATGAATTTGGATCCTAAATTCGGATTCAGATCCAAACCCATACCCAACGATGATATAGCTTTAAATTCATTTTTATATTCAATTTGAAGTTAAATTAAAGTTAAAAGCCCTCAGAGGGATAAGATATCCTCTGGAAGCTTTTGGATAGTTATTTAGTAATAAATAATGTATAACTAATTAATTTATTATTTAATGGGCATTAATTCTGAATTTCAAAACTTAACTTATGGTTAATCTTGAGAAGAATCTACCCTAACCATGAAAGGAGGAGAGAAAAAGGTAAGTAAAAAGGGTAAAGAGGAGTAGTTTGTGAAAGAATGAAAGTAATAAAGGGGTTTTGAAAAAGTTAACAAAAAGAGGTTGAGAAAAAATAGGAAAAGTGGGATTTGGATATAGAGTGAGATTCTATCTCCAGCCCACCATATGGGGAAACCCTAGAGGGGCATCACCTCTAGAGATTTCCTCAATAAAAAAAAATCGTGAACTATAGAAAGGTAAGGAAAGAAGAAAAAGAGAAGGAAAAAAGAAAGAAAGAGAGAGAGAAAGAGAGACGTGGGAAAAAGAGGAAGAAAAATGGAAGAAGATGTGGAAAGAAGTACATGGGGTTATTTTTAAATCTCAAAAAATGGTATGGGCCCTTCTCTCTTCTCAAACAAAAAAGAAGAAGATATAAATTGAATTCTATAAAGTATGTTAGTTGAAATACAAAGAAGAATATGATTCATTCTCTCTTGATAGTGTTAGGTATGAATATATCATGTTATTGTTTCCCCTTTCATGAAAGTAAAATCTGGAAAAAAAATGGATATATGAATTTGTATGCAGATCTATCCACTTTAATAAGTAGACAGGTTTGCATATATCGACCACATATAGTATGGGCCAATCTGGATCGGTCTGACACACACATGTGGTGCAACTTTGAAACAGATCGGCTATGACTGCCATACACAGATCTGGCCTAGATCTGTTGTAGGGTGCATTATAAAGTTCTTATTCAATACATAAAGAATCTGGGATTTATAAAGTTGTTATTCAATGCATAGTAATTGCTAAATTGGTAATTTATAAGATTGTCATCTAATGCATAATGAATATTTGATTTACAAAGTTGTTGTTCAATGCATAATGACGGTTAAATCTGGGATTGATGAGGTTGATGTCCAATGCACAAAGTATGCTAGAATTAATATTCAATGCAAAGAGAATGTCAAATCTGTTATTGAAAATTTCTTAGATGTATTATACTGTCCATAGTTCAACTTTTTACATATTCCCATTTTTGTAGAAAATCATATCATAGGCTGACAACTCATATACTATGTATGTTCATGTCTTGAAAACAATTTTTCTTTTATGTTATGTTTTTCAAAGGCCCAGCCGAACCTTGGGTTTCGGCTGGGCATATGCATGTGGCTGGAACCATCCAACTGTGTTGGTTGGGTAAGTCTTAGCAGGGCACAAATCCAGTCGAAGCCAGGTTCCTGCAAGAAAAAAAATAGCATATGGAAGAAGAAAAAAATAAAAAGGTATTTTTTTTATTTGTAGAGCATTTCTCGTAGGCCCAACTGAACTCGATTTAGATGGGCAACTGTTGAGCCTGTCAGGCCCAACCGAACCAGGTTCAACTGGGCCAGACAATGATGGCTAGTCCCAGTCAAACCAGTGTCGGCTGAGGTTGTTTAACAGCCTATCAAGGCTAGCTAAACTGGGTTTGACTGGCATGGAAGCTGGAAACCTCTAAAAAAAATGTGTTATATTTTTGGACAAACGGTTGCCCTGTAAAACCCAGTCAAACTGAGTTTGCAGGCAGATTCAGAGGCCCGTTAGGCTAAGCCAAACTAGGTTCGAATGGATTGAACAGGGTCTGCCAGGCCAGTCCAGCCTACCTGAGTAGGGTGGGTTGAGCCATCTTCAATATATGCATATATATATACATAATTGGGTTGCCTGTTAATATTTTCAGATGTATGCATGTTAAAGTTCACATGTTGTTTTTTACATATTAAAGTACTCAAATTTCTCTTGTTATATGTTTGGCTTCTTGACGGGATAAATACTCAGCCTGTGCACATAAATGTGCAGATTTAAGCATGTATAAGAGTTTGCTTTAATGTGTTGTCATTATCCAGATTTACACATATTACACATACATATGTTATAAAAGTTCAGATTCACATGAATGAGAGACTCATGTTATTTCTAGATTGATATAAGTTAAAAAGTATAGTTTCATACAAGTAAATGTATAGACGTAGATATACATTATATGCAATTTTGTGTGAACATACATGTACAATTTTTTACATGACATTTACTAAGCTGTTATGCATATGTCATGAGAACATTTGAGCAATGGTATGGCCTCGGTAGGTATGAGTGTCGTACAAAAAGCTTGCCCAAAATAACAAGGGCATGTCGGTTATGCATACTTTTGACATTTAAAGTGATGTCTACATACATATGCATGAAATGAAAATGTACACCTTGGAATTTAGATTTTTGTTATGGCACTTACCTAATCCCATGGAAAAGTGCATAATGATCATGAAAAGAATCACAAAAATGAAAGTTGTATTTTGTATCATGTGATCATATACATGAGAGATTGGTCATTCATATATAACCTTGTTTAATATAGGTGAATATGCATTTAAGTGCATATTGAATGCTTTTATAAGTGGCATATTTATTATGGTTTTTGTCTTTAATGCATCGGTGGTCAAAATGGATTATCTAGGCCATGTGGGCCTTGAGCAGGTGTTGCTCCATGTTTAGTCTATGCATCGCAAAATCAACTTAGTATTTTTAAACAAATTGCAATAATTCATGTAATGACGGGCCATGGACCCGTGATGAGTTTCGCATGTTGAATTATGAAACGAATGTTTGAACTTTTTGCATGCTGAATTGCAAAACAAAGAATTGAAATAAATCATTAATATAAATGAAAGGATAAACGAGAAAACAATGTAATTAATGTTCTCCTGGATGTCCCTTCATTAGTATAAAAATCCTGGACTACGGTTTTGGAGAATCGTGAGGATACTAAAACTCCGTGTGTGATTGTGCCTCTGAACCCAACTAGGTGGTTCACCTCTTGGCCACAGTTTTAAGAAGATTTCACCACTTTGCCTGGGGGTGGTATGTAGACATAGTTATGGTTATTGGTATACTAAGAAAGTGGCATTAGTGGATGTTGATTTTCCTAATGTCTTAACATTAGATACTGAATTCTAATTTTATGATGAATGATGTTGAATCTTAAAGTCGGTCGAGGGCCAAGTAGAAAACCCAGCATTAAAATACAAATTTGTGTGTTAAGCTACAATTAGATATCCGACTTAAACTCGAGAATTGTTTACCCATTTTGAGTATCTGCGAGTTATAGTAATAAAAAGAGAAATAAAAATGTGTACATTAAATAAGGCATGCATACCGAAAAAAAAAATCTGATAATAACTTAATAAGTTATTCATGCATGTGCATTGAATCCATGCATTTTACTGTTCTGCATTAGATCATGCAACTTTATTGTTTTCTGAAATATGATATTCTCGATTACATAATTCTTATTATTAGAATGCATAAATGATCAATTAAAGCATGAGATAGTTGTTACATTTATCTATTATATTGCATGAATCTTATTTATGTTCTCTTTTTCTTATTTGAGTTGATAGAGGAATTTGTACGCACGATATCACATTCTGACACCCTACTTCTTGTATTTTTCATAGTTTCTGAGACTCAGTGTTGGGTCTTACTATTCTAAGGAGCTACGAGGGCTACATGACTGCTAGACAGTACTCAGTTTGGACAGAGGGCCTCTACTTTAAAGACTTGTTCTTATTATTATTATTGTTATCATTATTCAGGTTTATGTCCCGAGACATTTCATATTTTATTGAATAAGATTTGATTGCTTTCAGTAATGGTAAGGTAAGATCTCTTGTGGTTGTGGATGTGGTTACGACTATAAGGCTCTGGATCTTTGGAAATGTTTCTGTAATTATATTAAAAAAAAATTGCCACTTTTTGATGGGTCAAAGTTGGGGTCGTTACAACTTTGGTATCTGAGCACACCATAAAATCTTATACTTTACCATCTTTTTGTACCAATTTTTTTTGGTAAGTGAGCCCTGTTGAAATTGTCAGCAACTCAAGCCTCGTGATCCAGAGCAGTTTCCATCACTGATAAGGTTATTTAGTACTGTTAAGAATATTTAAAGTCTTGTGATGACATGCTAGTATAGCTAAAAGTAAATTCCTTTTTGGTATATAATAAGAATGATAAAATGGTTATTATTTGAAATCAATCCTAAAAGGGTAGCATCGATTTGGATATGACCTTCAATAAAAAATTTCATATTGTAGATATATCAACGTACGAGAGCCTCAACTTCGATCGCTCTCGCTGACTGACAGGAGAAGAGGGACTTCATGATGAATGCCCTCCACACTTTGACTGAGACCATGACTACTCACGTACAGGCACAGGTGACACCTATAGCCACTTGTGTCCATCCTGACGAGATTGTATCGAACCTCGATAATGTCACATATGAGAAATTTTTGAAGTTAGATCCACCAACTTTTTTAGGGAAGGCTGACCTAAAGGCCACGGAGAGCTGGGTCGAAGAGACTGAGCGTGCATTCGATATCCTACCTGTTTTTGAGGATAGGAAGACCGCTTTTGGCATGTACCGTCTAAAGAGCGATGCCAATAAGTGGTGGGACACCCTGCGAAGGGTGAAGTACAGTGCAAAGGAGGTGATCCCCTGGGAGATTTTCAGGGAAGAATTTTTGGACACTTATTTTTTCTCCCATGCACGGGAGCAGATGCAACAAAAGTTCCTCGAGCTGACACCGAGGAATATGAGTCTGGTGGACCACACCACCAAGTTCAGGAGCTTGGGGTGTTATTGCTCAAGCTTGTTCGCTGACGACAATGCGAGGGCGACTAAATATGTTTATTAACTTAAGGACGGACTTGAAGTCCGTGTGATGATGAGCTGACCCACTATATTCGGTGATGCTATAGAGTCTGCGACAGTCCTGAACGAGGAATGGGAGAGGTACAAAGGTGGACTGCAGAAGAAGGACGACAATGGGGGCAACACTTTTAGAGGAGCAAGAAAGAACCCACCTGCGGGCGGCAAGGTGCAGGGTGGCAAGAGGCAGAACACCCAACAAGAGCACCAGGAGGGAACCCAACAGGCGCGCCAATAGGGTAGACCCCAGTAGAGACAACAGTAGGGGAAGGCTTCATTCGTATGCCGAAGGTGCAACAAGAGCCATCTGTAGGGCTCTTGTCCACTGTTCAAGGGAGTATGCTACCAGTGCCTACAACCCAGATATATCGCTTCTCATTGTCCGAACAAGCAAACAACTCAGGGAGAACAACAAAAACCACAACAACAGCAGGCACAACACAAGACAAATGGGAGGGTATATGCTGCCACAACGGTCACACAGAGCGATCAAGTTGATCTGATCGAAGGTATCTTTTTAGTTGCTGATCATTATGCTCGTGTAATGTTTGATTCTTGTGCTTCCTATAGTTTCATATCCACTTTGTTTGCAAGTTTGCTTGACTTAGTTCCATCGAGTCTTGAGAAGACTCTTGATGTGATGTCCCCAATGGGAACATCTTCTTCTTGCGGGAGGTACTTTCCTGCAGTCAGTGTGATTATCGAGGGGCATGAACTGTCTGCTGATCTGGTCATCCTAGATATGACTTTTTATGATGTCATTTTAAGTATGGATTGATTGTCTAGACACAATGCCACCCTTCAATATGGAGGAAAGAAAGATTGACTAGATCACCCCAATTTGTCCGCTTTGGTGTTCTCAATGACGAGACCGATGGGTGAGGTGAAGATAGTTTTGGCACTTAAGATCTCCATGTAGGGGTGTATAGTGTTTTTGGCCAGTGTGTCTGTGAAGGACATTCAAGAGATACCCTTGGAACAAATTGGTGTTGTTCGTGAGTTTCCAGATATTTTTCCTGAAGATTTGTCAGGTCTACCACCTCATAGAAAAATTGAGTTCTCGATCGAGTTAGTGTTGGGCACAACACCAGTTTCTCGAGCACCATACTGCATGGAACATGCAAAGCTAGTGGAGCTGAAGAAACAACTGCAGAAGCTTCTTGATAAGAGCTTTATTAGACTAAGTGTATCCCCTTGGGGTGCACCGATCCTCTTTGTCAAGAAGAAAGATGCTTCAATGCGGCTTTGTATTGATTACCGCATGTTGAACCAAGTTACAGTGAAGAACAAGTACCCCTTGCCTAGGATCGATGACTTGTCCGATCAGCTGAGGAAGGTAAAGGTGTTCTCAAAGATAAACCTTCATTCTGGATACCATCAGTTGCAGATCAGAGTGGAGGATATTTTGAAAACCGCATTCAGGTCCAGATACGGGCATTACGAATTATGAATCGGGTCTTCAGTTTGTGGTTGGACTCATTTGTCATCGTATTCATTGATGACATCCTTATATACTCGAAGAGAGTGAAGGAGCACATAGAGCATCTATGGATCATTTTGTAAACATTAAGAGAACCTCAACTTTATACTAAGTTCTTGAAGTGCGAGTTTTGGCTCGATAGAGTGATGTTTCTCGGCCACGTGATCTCTACAAATGAGGTAGAGATTGATCCAGCTAAGGTGGAAGCCATATTGTCTTGGGAGCAACCAAAGACGGTAATAGACATTAGGAGTTTCTTGGGATTGGCGAGTTACTAGCACCGATTTATTCAAGACTTCTCACGTATAGCTGCCCCGATGACTCGACTATTGCAGAAGGGGTGAAGTTTAATTGGTCACTTTGGTGTGCGGAGAGCTTTTAGAAGCTGAAGAGGAGGTTAACCACAACCCCGATTTTGACGTTGCCTTCTAGGATGGGTGGATTTGTAGTGCACAACGATGCTTTAGGGACCAGACTGAGTTGTGTTCTTATATAACATGGAAAGGTCATCGTGTACGCTTCTCGGTAGCTGAAGGTGCACAGAAAGAATTACCCCATGCATGACTTAGAGTTAGCTGTAGTGGTCTTCGCCCTGAAGATATGGCACCATTACCTCTATGGAGAGCAGTTTGAGGTTCTCTTGGATCATAAGAGCCTCAAGTACATATTCACTCAACATGATTTGAATTTGAGGCAACATAGATGGTTCAAGTTCCTGAAAGACTACAACTTCTCCATCGCCTACCACCCTGGTAAGGCGAATGTGGTGGCAGATGCACTTAGCAGAAAGACATCGGTCATGCAAGCCAGCCTGATAGGGCGCAGTTGGGATCTGATTGAGGAGTTTGCCAGTTGGCAGCCTTTTCCAGATGACTCAGAATGCATCTTTTGTGCGAAGATGCAGGCGTGATCAGAGATCATAGACCGGATTGAGGAGCTCCAGTCTGCTGATCCAAAATTTGAAAAGTTATGCATGAGTGCTCAGAAGCCAGATGCACAATTTCATCAGAAAGAGGACAGGACCATCATGTTTGGAAACAGATGGTTGGTCTCGAAGGTACTACAGAAGGAACTAATGACTGAAGCCCACAGGTCTCGATATTCAATTCACTCTGGTTCCACCAAGATGTTCAAAGATTTTCAAAGGACATATTGGTGGAATAAGATAAAGTAGGACATTGCTGAGTTCGTGTCTTGGTGTCTCACCTGTCAGTAGGTGAAGATCGAGCACCAGAAACCTGTGGGACTTCTGCAGCCACTAGATATCCCAGATTGGAAGTGGGATGATATCTCTATGGATTTCATTGTAAGGTTGCCAAGGACTCATAAACAACATGATGTCATATAGGTGATAGTGAACAGACTGACCAAGAGTGCTCACTTCCAGCCAATTAGGATCAGTCAGAGTCTAGAGAGTTTAGCTGAGCTTTACGTGGATGAGATAGTCAGACTTCACGGGGTGTCACGATCGATAGTGTCAGATCGACGACCCTCACTTCACGTCTTGATTCTGTTGCCAGTTGTAGAAAGCCCTTGGTACTACGTTGAAGTTTAGCACGATGTTCTATCCACAAACTGATAGGAAGTCGGAGCGTACGATACAGACACTCAAGAAAATATTGAGAACGTGCGCTTTGGATTGGGCTAAAGACTAGGACAAACATGTAAAGCTTGCAGAGTTCTCGTGCAACAACAATTATCATGCCAGTATCGGTATGGCCTCATACAATGCTTTGTATGACAGACCATGCCGATCCTTAGTGTGTTGGAATGAGGTTGGAGTAAGAGCGGTAGAGTCTCCAGAGGTCATCTAACACTCTGCTGATCAGGTACATTTGATTCAGCAGAAGTTGATCACAGCGCAGAGCAGACATAATAGCTATGCCGACCAACGGCGTAGGGAGCTCAACTTTGATGTTGGCAATCACGTGTTCATACAGATCTTGCCTATGAAGAGTGTCTTTCGGTTTAGGAAGAAGGAAAATCTGAGTCCTCGGTATGTAGGACCTTTTGAGATCCTTGAGCGTATTGGGGAGACCGCATACTGAGTAACACTTCCTCCTCAGTTCTCACAGATCCACAACATCTTTCATATCTTGTTGTTAAGTAAGTACCTGACCCCTCACATGTGATCCACTATGAAGCGATTGAGGTACGACCTGACTTGACGACGAAGAAGAGGCTGGTGGAGGTTGTGGACCACTAGGAGAGGACACTGCGCAATAGGATGATTCTGTTAGTGAAAGTGCATTGTCAGCATCACGGGTTAGACGAGTGCACCTGGGAGCCTGAGACGGATATGTATCAACACTACCCACACTTATTCGGTATATTCTAATTTCATAGACGAAATTCTTTTAAGGGGGTAAGGATGCAATGTCTTGCATTTTCATACTTAGCCAATTTGAAGTTTCTAAAATTTTTGTCTAAGTATAGGGAGAAATTGATGAACCTCCAATGTTAGGAATGTGTTAATGGAGTCTGGGCTTGACCCAGATCCTATTGATAAGGTCAATATGAGCAAAAAAAAAAGTACTAAAAAAGTTTTATTTTTGACCTTTAAATTCAAGCAAATTTCAAGCAAAAATTCAGGTTAAAATCAAGCAAATTTCGGAAGTGAAATTCAAAGTGTATGTCGTTGGATTTGTCTCAGAATCCTGAGTCCAACAATATTTTACTTTTCCCAATCTGAGCTACGGTTGGCCCCCAAATTTTTTTTTTTTTAAAGGGACCGCTTCGACGAGCTTGGTCTGGATTTAGATTGGACTAGATTCAATGCTTTTGATCCAAATTAACATGGATCTTGACTCTGTCCAAGACTCATATTAATTAGGATTTGATCCAGCCCAAAATCCAATTGGGGTTTAGATATAGATTTGGATCTTGGATCCGGATACAGATCCAAACCCATACCCAACAATGATATAGCTTTAAATTCATTTTTATATTCAATTTAAAGTTAATTTAAAGTTAAAAAAGCCCTCAGAGGGATAAGATACCCTCTGAAAGATTTTGGATGGTTATTTAGTAATAAATAATTCATAAATAATTAATTTATTATTTAATGGGCATTAATTCCAAATTTCAAAACTTACCTTATGGTTAATCTTGTAAAGAATCTACCCTAACCATGAAAGGAAGAGAGAAAAAGGTAAGTAAAAAGGGTAAAGAGAAGTAGTTTGTGAAAGAAGGAAGGTAATAAAGGGGTTTTAAAAAAGTTATCAAAAAGAGGTTGAGGAAAAATAGGGAAAGTGGGATTTAGATATAGAGTGAGACTCTATCTGCAACCCACCATATGGGGAAACCCTAGAAGGGCATCACGTCTAGAGGCTTCCTCAATAAAAAAAAAATTGTGAACTATAGAAAGGGAAGGAAAGAAGAGAGAGAGAGAGAGAGAGAGAGAGAGAGAGAGAGAGAGAGAGAGAGAGAGAGAGAGAGAGAGATGGGAAGAAGAGGAAGAAGACGTGGGAAGAAGCACGTGGGGTTCTTTTTAAATTTCGAAAAAAGGTTCGATCCATCCTCTCTTCTCAAACGAGAAAAAAAAGATGTAAATCAGTATCTATAAATATGTTAAATGTAATACAAAGAATAATCTGATTCACTTTGTCTTGATAGTGTTAGGTATGAATATATCATGTTATTGTTTCCCCTTTCATGAAAGTAAAATCTGAAAAAAAAATGGATATATGAACTTGTATGCAAATCTATCCACTTTAATAAGTAGATAGGTTTGCACAGATCGACCACATATAGTGTGGGCCGATCTGGACCTGTCTGACACACACTCACGTGGTGCGGCTTTGAAACGGATTGGCCATGATTGCCATACGCAGATCTGGCCCAGATATATTGTAGGGTGCATTATAAAGTTCTTATTCAATGCATAAAGAATCTGAGATTTATAAAGTTGTTATTCAATGCATAGTAAATGCTAAATTGGTGATCTATAAGATTGTCATGTAATGCATAATGAAGTGTGATTTATAAAGTTGTTGTTCAATGCATAATGACTGTTAAATCTGGGATTGATGAGTTTGATATCCAATGCACAAAGTATGCTAGAATTAATATTCAATGCAAAGAGAACGCTAAATCTATTATTAAAAATTTCTAAGATATATTATACTGTCTATAGTTCAACTATGTACATATTTCTATTTTTCTAGAAAATTAGATCATAAGCTCACAACTCATATACTATATATGTTTATGTTTTGAAAATAAAATTTCTTTTATGTTATGTTTTTACTAGGCCGAGCTGAACCTTGAGTTTTGACTGGGCATATGCATGTAGATGGGTAAGTCTTGGCAAGGCACAGACCGAGCTGAACTGGGTTCGACTGGGCCAAGTGCCTGCAAGTAGAAAAAAAGTAGCATATGGAAGAGAAAAAATAAAATAAAAATTTATTTTTTTATTTGTAGAGCATTTTCGCAAGCCCAGCTGAACCAAGTTCAGCCGAGCAATTGCTGAGCCTATTAGGCCCAACCGAACCAGGTTCAACTGGGAAGTTACAAGGCTTGTTAGGCCCAATAGAACCAGGTTTAGTTGGGCCAGACGATGATGGCTAGTCCTAGCCGAACTAGTGTCAGCTGGCACTGTTTGACATCTTGTCAAGCCCAGTTGGCTGACTGGTGGGCTGGAACCCTGTAAAAAAATGTGTTACAGTTTTGGGCAAATGGTTGCCCTGTCAAACCCAGTCAAACTGAGTTTGGCTAGGCAGATTCAGAGGCTTGTTAGGCCGAACCGAATTGGGTTCAGCTGGGTTGAACAGGGCCTGTCAGGCCAGGCCAGCCGACCTGAGTAGGCTCGGCTAAGCCATCTTCAATATATATATATATATATATATATATATATATATATATAGACACACACACACACATAATTGGGGTTCCTGTTTATATTTTCAGATGTATGCATGTTAAAGTTCATATACTGATTTTTGCATATTAAAATATTTAAATTTCTCATGTTATATGTTTGGCTTCTTGATGGGATAAATACTCAGCCTGTGCACATAAATGTGCATATTTAAGCATGTATAAGAGTTTGCTTTAATGTGTTGTCATTATTCAGATTTACACATATTACACATGCTTATGTTATAAAAGTTCAGATTTGCATGAATGAGAGACTCACGTTATTTGTAGATTGATATAAGTTAAAAAGTTTAGTTTCATACAAATAAATATATAGACGTAGATATACATTATATGCAATTTTGTGTGAACATACATGTATAATTTTTTACATGACATTTACTAAGCTGTTATGCATATGTCATGAGAACATTTGAAGGTGATATTATCTACCAATGTTGTCCCGTGTACGAGTAGCAATGGTATGGCCTCAGTAGGTATGAGTATCGTACAATGAGCTTGCCCAAAATAACAAGGGCATGTCGGTTATGCATACTTTTGACATTTAAAGTGATGTCTACATACATATGCATGAAATGAAAATGTACACCTTGGAATTTAGATTTTTGTTATGACACTTACCTAATCCTATGGAAAAGTGCATAATGATCATGAAAAGAATCATGAAAATGAAAGTTGCATTTTGTTTCATGTGATTATATAAACGAGAGATTGGTCATTCAAATATAACCTTGTTTAATATAGGTGAATGTGCATTTGAGTGCATATTGAATGATTTCATAAGTTGCATGTTTATTATGGTTTTTGCCTTCGATGCATCGATGGTCAAAATGAATTATCGTAAGCCGTGTGGGCCTTGAGCATGTGTTGTTTCATGTTTAGTCTATGCATCACAAAATCAACTTAGTATTTTTAAACAAAATATAATGTTTTATGTAATAACGGGTCGTGGACCCATGATGAGTTTCACATGTTGAATTGCGAAAAGAATGTTTGGTCTTTTTATGCTGAATTGCAAAACAAAGAATTGAAATAAATCATTAATGTAAATGAAAGGATAAATGAGAAAACAATGTAATTAATGTTTTTCTGAATGTCCCTTTTTAGTGTAGGAATCCTGGACTACATTTTTGGAGAACCGTGAGGGTACTAAAACTTCGTGTGCGATTGTGTCCTTGAACCCAACTAGGTGGTTCACCTCCCAGCCATGACTTTAGGGAGATTCTGCCACTTTTCTTGAAGGTGGTGTGTAGACACAACTATGGTTATTAGTATACAAAGAAAGTGACATTAGTAGATGCTGATTTCTCTAATGTCCTGACATTAGATGCTGAATTCTAATGTTTCGATGAATGATGCAAAATCTTGAAGTCGGTTGAGGGCCAAGTAGGAAACCCAATATTAAAATACCAATTTGTGTGTTAAGGTACAACTAGGGATCCATCTTGAACTCGATAATTATTTACTCGTTTTTAGTATCCATGGGTTATGATAATAAAAAGAGAAACAAAAATGTGTGCATTAAATAGGGACATGAATACAGAAAATAACTCTGATAATAACTTAATAAGTTATTCATGCATGTGCATTGAATCCCTGCATTTTACTATTCTGCATTAGATCATGCAACTTTATTGTTTTCTGAAATATGATATTCTCGGTTACATAATTCTTGTTCTTAGAATGCATAAATGATCAATTGAAGCATGAGATAGTGGTTACATTTCTCTATTATACTGTGTAAATCTCATTTACGTTTTCTTTTTTTTATGAGTTGATATAGGGATTTGTACGCAGAATCTTGCATTCTGACACCCTACTTCTTGTTTTTTTTGCAGTTTCTGAGACTTAGTGTTGAGACTTGCTATTCTAGGGAGCTACGAGGGCTACATGATTGCTAGACAGTGTTCAGTTTGGACAGAGAGACTCTACTTTAAAGACTTATTATTATTATTATTGTTATCATTATTCATGTTTATGTCCCCCATACATTTCATATTTTATTGAATAAGATTGGATTGCTTTGTACGATGTCTTGGTTGTTGATGTGGTTACGACTGTATGGCCTTGGGTTTCTGAGAATGTTTCCTCAATTGTATTAAAAAAAATTTGTCACTTTTTAACCGGTCAAAGTTGGGATCGTTTTGGGAGGAATGCACACTGGAAAGGAGAAATTAGAGATGAAGATTTTACCCGATTCACAAGAAGCTTTGCAAGCAATTTGTATTTGCTACCCAAAAGGGAGATTGGCCAGAACCGTGCAATGTCATCAGCTAGATGGCCCTTAGGAATTAAAATGAAGATAGATTTGTTAAGCTTCCACAACAAAGCACAGTTTGATTGAAATTCAAATGCCATATCGCACAGATCATCTTTGCACAGGTGCCAAAACTTCTTAAAAAAATGGCAGGAAAACTGTTGGGGCCCGGTGCTTTCCTACAAGGCAGCGACCATAGAGTCTGCTTAACTTCATCTGTTGAGAAAGGAGATTCCAGCAAGGACAATAAGGACAGATCAAGTTTCTCAAAGAGAGGTTAAACAGTTGGCCACGGGCAGACTTGATATCAGACAATAGGTGCTTAAAATGTTCAGTTGCCGCAGAAATAAAATCAGATCCACTGATGAGTTGCAGGCCAATCATCATGTACGAGATATGGAAGCTTTTAAGTGAAAAATACTTGGTATTTTGATCCTCCAATTTGAGCCATTGAATCCAGGATTGTTTGGCGCCACCTTACTTTATCCTTCTTGTGCCATTCTTGAATTAGATCGATTCTACTATTAAAAGCTCCAACTTGTGCTCCCCACATAACCAAAACCCCTCCCATATGCCCAATATTAGCTGACTTGTAAGTTTACCAATCAAACACTGCTCAAATTCGACAAGTTTGGTTTCTAAGATGCAAAATATGTTGAACATGTGTTGCCTAATGTAACTTGCTAGGACAACCTATTTATCGAGTTTTACCAATCCTCGCAAGTTCAGCATGTCGATCTTTATCTTCAAATAACTTCAATTCTGGCTGTCCTCATAAAGGAGCATGCTGATCTTCATCTCCAAATAACTTCAATGATAGTTGTCCTCATAAAGGACAACCCTTCTTTTCCGAGGGGGCGTTTGCGCGTCAGGGAAGGAGGCCGTGGCACATGGAAAGGGAATTAGAACCCCCTCCCATGGAAACTGTTTCTGCGGAAAAAGGGGGTTCAGCATGCATTTTGGCACGCCTGTTGAGGGGATTCTACGCTATCATGTTTGTTTTGAAATTTGGGGCACCACGAAAACGCACGCCTGATGAGTTTTCGCGGAAAATGCCCATTTTCCGTGGCATGTAAACGCCCCCTTTGTCTTGGTCGACATCCCAGGAAAACGTCTTCCCTCTTCGATGTAGAGTTTTTTTTTTTTTTGGAAAGCCAGTCATTCAACCAACCTTTATACCCCAAGTTTTATGCATTTATATTCGGAAATTTTTACGTTAAACCGCCTAACCTATGCTAAAATTACATTTAACTGTCTGTGTTTTAAGCCTTTTCTAAATAGGCACCTATGTTTTCAGCACATTACGCATGACTGCCTGTATCCTTTTTCTTGTTAAAGTTACTGATTTATCCTTAACCACAAAAGTCACGTTAGTCTGTTGGACTTGCTAAAGTTACTTATTAGCCTTAACTATAATACAACTACAAAAATTGACATTCAGTCATTTAAAAAAAAGAAATGGTTAAAATGTCATTTTCAATAATCAACTGACATTAAATAATAAAAGAATAGACTAAAGCGGTCACATGAACAATATGCTCAAAACTTAGGTGCCTGTTCGAAAAGTTTTGAAACACAAACGGTAAAAAGTAATTTTGTCACGGTTAAACGTAAAATCCCATTTATATCCTTATCACAAACAAGTGCTTGGTCTGGAAATGAGTCACTGGATTATGATTTTGGACAAATAAAAAGATTAAAATGTATTTGCCATTTATTCTAAGAACATAAAATGAACTATTTAAGTGGAATAAAGGAAAATGGTATTTCATGCTTTACCAAGTATTTGAAATGCTGTAAGAACAGTAACACAATATTAACTGAAAATTGTATGTGTGTGTGTGTGTTCATTGCAATTAGATACCCATTGTAGCTCCTTTTGGTCTCATGAAGGAAGCCCGGTCAAATGCATCCAAATCCATTCTGCACATTTGGATCTTATTTTAAGATTCATATCCAACAATAAGTATCAGATTTGGATCAAAGGTGCCATCTATAAACCTATATGAGACTGGCTCGAGTTCCATCCAACTAGAGATTCTTGTATTTGGGAGAGTTTTTGGCTCATTACAGCGATATCAGATCCTTGGATCTCGGGTATTTAAAATGTCTTGCTTAAGGAAGTTCACATCAAGGTTTGGGCTATATAGGCCTTGATCCGTATGTCCATGGATCTCTAGGTAAGATCCGTGCTATTTAAATGCCCACATGGATTACAACTGCATCCCTAGTTTGGGCTCGAGGTAAGCTTATAACAAAAAAAAGATATACTTTTTTCAGAAAACCAATATACTGGTAGAGGTTGAGAGAGTGACAGAAACGAATCACAGGTCCAAGAAAACCCGATCCATTTACACGAAAGGCCTACGTCACAATGATTCGTGAACTCAAGTACATGGGGATGTGTGTTCTAAAAAATTGTTGGAAAATGGTACACGATAACACAGAAGTTTTTAATTTTAACCAATAAAAGACTATTTTTAATATTTTCACATTAAAAATGTTTTTTTTGTTGACATATTAATAGAAAATATTAAAATCATGGCCATGTGAATCCATTTCCATTAGAGTGTCCGCTCGTGTCATCACAGACACGCGTCCAAAATGGCGTGTAGACTCGGATCATGCCCTTCCTTGGGTCTGACCCATTTAAGGCCATTGAGATTGGAGCCCACAGCCTTTTCTACTTTTTCCAGAAATCTCCCCGACACCCGGCTTCCCAAACAGGACCCTCGTTTGCCTTCTCTAGTTCTGGAATGTTTCGGGTTCTCGTTTCTTCCTCTTCTTTCGGATAATCGCGGCTCGCGGGAGTTGGAGGTTCGTTTGTTTCATGCTTGAGATCGTGATTTCCTTCTTCCTCTCCTTGTTCCTTTACTAATCTGTACGCGTTTTTTGTTTCTTCCCGATCTATTAATTTCTCGTTCTCACTCAAAATGGCTTCTCCTGTCAGTTTTCAAATTTCGGGCGGGGAATCGCTGGAGGACTCTCGGGTGAAGGTCGGCTTCCTCTTTCTTCCCAAGATTTTCTTCTAGACTCTATGTTCTTTTGTTTTCGTGATGTTCGTTTTTCCTGTTTTCGTAAATTTCTAGTTTTTGTTGTTTTCTAGAGTGCTTTTGGGCATTGTTTGCGGGAAAATGGTTGTTTTCTGAGATGGTTGGGAGTGATCGTACGTTAGGGTTTATCTTTGAAGAGAGTTTTTTTTTAACTAAACTAGGGTTTGTTAGTTCTTCCTAAATGTGGAAGACGGTAAGTTTTGGTCCTAAAGGATGTTTTTTTGGATGCACTCCCTTGTACGGGAAGCGTGGATCGGTGGGCATTTTGCCGAGTGAAGCGTAGTCAGATTTCGCAACTTAAGTGAATGAAATCCAGATAGTCTGAAGATTAGGGTTTGTGTTGATGCATTGAGGTGATTTACTCATGTTGACGTTGTTATCTCAAGCCTCTCAAGTTGTACCTTGTGAAAGTGACTCCAACTTCGAGCTACCCGTAGCTCGTTCTTGAAATTTTTGTGGGAGGGAAGGAGGGAATGCCATTTTGACTAAGTTGATCAAGATGTTTGTTGCTATGAATATTAATAGGCAAAGTTTATCTAGCTGAATGTTGATTCAAGAAGGAGTTTAAGGTAGAAATAAGTGCATTTTCTGACAGGGTACAGCTCATTGTTTGTTATATGATCAATGTTGAAGTAGTTCAGATGTAGCGTGTTTCGGTTCTCTAGCTGATTTAGACTTTTGGTCTTCTTGGTTAAGTATGATCAAGATAGTGATTTTAGCATGCTTCCTGCTGAAACAATTGGGTGTTGCTTGCACAGTGCACCTCCCCTTACTGCTTGTGGTTATTGATGTTCTAAAAGAAAATTTGTTTGCTTTGAAATGTCAATTTTAATTTTCATAGTAGTTCTTGCAGGTTCTTCAACTTGGTTGTTGATTTGTTTTTTTATGCCCCTGCTTTTAACTAGGTCCTTTTCTGGAATCAGGCTTGGCAACAAGTTTAGCAATGTTCCGATGTCTATCCAGGTATCATGGATTGAACTTGTATTGACTTCATTTTGCATGTTCTTTTAGTCCTTTTCCCCCAGTTGTTTTGTGCTTCATCTTATATTTTAGCTAATAGCTGTTGACTGTTGTTGTTTTTTCGATTTGTAATTTGTGTGATGTGGCAGGATTGTATCTTGATATAGTTATTTGCAATATGGCCTCAAAAGGTCCTAGATCTAAGCTTGATCATGAGACCAGAGCAAGGCGCCAGAAGGTTAGTACTTATTTGTCAACTTTTTTTTTTCCAAACTTTTTCTTTAGCCACTGTTCTTTACTTAAAATTTCTGTTCTGCTGCTAATAATAGTGTTTTTTTTTTTAATTCAATTGAGTATTAGTTTTACCTACTATGTCTTATCTGAGATAGCTGTACTAAATACCACAACTTATGTGCTGATAACCAGCATATATTCTTCTAGATCCTGTTTATCTCAAACTGTCTGCAACCTCAGATCATGTGGTTATGTTGCTAGTATCACATAGGCAAAATCCTATATGATTGGCTGGTATTCTGTTCTGATATACCATTACTTTAACCGATGTTTGTCTTGAACTTATATAATTTCTTATGAGGGTAATGTCGTCATCTGTGTCTTAACTTTTTAGTTAACCATGCTATATCATTTGCTAATGAGCCATGTTTGACAGTGTTTTCTGCTGCCAATTCTTTTTTTATTTAATTATATGAAATTGATCTAGTGCAGTTGTATTATGTAATTCACTTCTGTGAACTGAATCTCTGCTTTCTCTATGTTTTGCTGTCAGAGAGACTGTTTGTTGTCTTTTTCCTGATATCTTGTTTATTTGTTTGCAAGGAAAACTATTGTTCTAGGGATGCTCTCAATAAAGCCATCAAAATCTTTTGCGAGTCTTGTTAAATGCTTAGATTGTAAAATACCTTCCTGACCTAATCCCTGACTCATACTGAAGCAAAGCGAGTTTAAGCGACGACCTTCCACTCTCTGTCAAGCCTGCACATGGCTAGTCTCTAATTTCATCTGGCCTCTCACATGCACTGCACTAGCCCTTACCTGACCAAAACATACTAGACATCCTATTTCTGCAGCATGAAATCCAAACTTGGTGCCTATATCACAAAGATACCAGTGTGATCCGTTGCATGACACAAGTTCAAGACTTTGAGTGTATATATTTTAAAAAAAAATAGCACATGAGGTCACAGATCATTTAATTTTTAATCAATAAAAAATAATTTTTAATAAATGAAAATGCATCTTTATCAAAATATTGCTAAAATATTAACTATTAAATAATAATAAGATAATGTCTGTATGTGTCCAATTGTCTCATTAGCATGTCACGTAGCAAAAAGTGGCATGTTCTTGTGACAACTTTGATGTTGTGATGCTCATATTATATACTTATGAAGAAGGCTTCCTGTTTTCCCGATATTTTATACTAACAGCTGTGTGATTGATTTTTCTGCTGGTCCTTTTTGTTATACTATTGTTTTTCTCAGCAAAGGTTTGATATAATTAATTTTCTTACGGTATAGATCTATTGACTTTTATGTTTTTGCAGCTGATCATTGTACTTATGCTTGTCTTTTCACTTCCTCCAAATGTTGTAGGCCCTTGAAGCTCCTAGAGAACCTCCTCGTCCTAAAACACATTGGGATCATGTTTTAGAGGAAATGATTTGGCTATCAAAGGTAAGTTATTTTCTTCCACATATATATATATATATATATATATATATATATATATATATATATATATATATATAGCTGTGTGTAGTGTAATGAAATAACAAGTGCAAAAACACAATGTCACAAAAGGGCTACAAATGTGCACATCCACAACTACAAAAGCCACTTATGGGACAAATACAAAAGAGCCATTAAGGGAACACATAAACTTCGCAGAAGAGAGCAAGAGCATACATATAAAATAAAAAATATTATTCAAAATGCTTAGAACAAGCATTACATAAGGAGCCAACAACCTTATATATATACAAGTGGGGGCATTTGGGAGCTCCCAATATAGTACTTGAGAGCTCCCCAATGGTCATATTTACGTTGGAGAGCCCCAACAACTCTATGGTCATATTGACCATAGATCCCCTTTACAAAGAAAGAAAATAAAAGGATAAAAAAACTAAAACTGTCCCTAATGGACAACACCTATTACATGTACAAAAAGACCAAAATACCCTTGGTCATATACTCAAAGTACAAAATATAAATAAATAAATAAATATATATTTGAATATATATACATATAATCGTATACAATACATTTTAACACCCCCTCAAACTTACGGTGTGATCATCGAAAGTTGTCTAGAAGAAAATGAAATCAAGGTGACGGAAGCGCCTTGGTAAAGAAGTCCGCTAGTTGATACTCAAAAGTGACATATGGTAGGATAATGGTCTTTTTCAGGAATTCTTCACGTATATTAGTAACAATCTATTTCTATATGCTTGGTCCTCTTATGAAATGTATGGTTGCCAACTATATATATATATATATATATATATATTGTATTCTTATTGTCATAACACAGTTTCAAGGGTGTCTATAGATGAACACTCCTATCTTCAAGTAATATTTGCAACCAAACAATCTTTGATGTTATAGTAGCCATTGCACGATAATCAGCTTCAGTGGATAATAATTATACTTTTTGTTGTTTTTTGCATTTCCATGACACCAGATAATTACCTAAAAGTACACAAAAGCCAGTAGTTGAGAGACGGTCATTTGGATTTCCTCCTCAATCTGAGTCAGAATAAGCAATCAACTCAAGAGAAGAGGAAGAGGATAACAAAAAACTTCTAGAGGTAGAGGTTTGTAAATATCTAACAATCCTCGTGTGAACTCTGATAAGAGAATGTTGGAATTGGCTAGCAGTATGAGTTGCATTTATAGTATTAAGCCTAATAATAGTTAAATAAGTTAAGTCGCTAATCATTTGGTGATACATAGTAGGATCATACAGAGGTGTCCCATCATTAATCTTCTTTTTGTCATTAATAAATTCAGTATTCTCACCATCCGTCTTTTATATTAAATTACATTAGGTTCTTCTGATTCAATGTTTTCACCATCCTAAAGATTGAGTTGAGGCTCTTCATTACTAACATTCTCAAATAAAGAATCACCACTACTTTTATGTAATATCTCAAATAAAAAAGAATACTCAGAGTTCTTCTTAGGCACATTTTGAAAGAAACTTTTATTCTCCAAAAAATAAACATTCCTTGAGATATAAAGTTTGTTCTTTTCTAAATCAAAACATCTAAATTCTTTTTGAGTTTCTCTATATCCAAAGAATGCACACAATATAGCTTTACGAGAGAGTTTATCATTTTTGTTAGTGAGAACAAAGCACTTACATCCGAAAGGTCTTAATCTAAGATAATCAGGAGAGATTTTAACGAGTTTTTCATAAGAAAAAATATTTCGAAGCTTAGATGATGAGAGTCTGTTAATAAGATACACAACAATCAAATAAGCTTCAACCAAAAAATGTTTTGAAACATTTTTTGAAATTAAAAGGGTTCTAGTGGTTTCAATTATGTGCCTATGTTTTTTTTTCTGCTAATCCATTTTGTTAAGGTGTATAATCACATGATCTTTGGTGTAAAATCCCATTGTTTTTAAAATAAGTTTTGAAATCATTTGACATAAACTCCTTAGATTCAGAGCGGAAGATTGAAATTTCAGTTTTAAATTGTTTTTTGACAAAGTTATGATACTTTTTAAAATTTTCAAAAACTTCATACTCGTGCCTAAGAAAGTATATCAAAGAAATTCTAGTATGACCATCAACAAATATCACATAATAGGAGTAACCACCTTTAGATAAGATAGGAGAAGGTCCCATATATCCGAGTGCACTAATTCAAACCGTTTAGAAGAAAAGAAGGTTCTTTTAGGAAAAGAAAGGACTTTCATTTTGCTAATAATACAATCCTCACAATAAAAATTTTCATTACAAAATTTGTTCAAATATGATACATGAGTTAACTTTGATAAACTAAGATGTCCTAGTCTTTGATACCACAAAACTATGTTTACATTTTGAACATTATAACAAAAATTGTCTTGTAAAAGAAAAGACGATCCATGTAGTAGAGGTCTTATTCTCTATGTCCTTTCCCAATCTACAACATTGCTTAGATAATAATGATACATTACACCTATGGTCGGTAATTTGGTAAACAAAGAAAATGTTTAAATTTATTTTTGGGACAAATCTAATTTTTGGAATTGAAAATTTTAAAACACTTTTGGAATTCCGAATGCTTTTTATATTAAGAGAGGACCCATCAATGGTAAAAACATTATTTTGCGTTGAATTAGTTTGAAGTTATATGAAATGAGACTCCAGAATCTAAAAACCAAGAAACTTTACCGAAAGGTGAAGATATAGAGACCGCGGCTCCTGAAACAAAAAAAATGAGTTCTTGATTAGTGGATGAAGGGCCTCCATGATTTGAGAGAACATGATTCCAATGAATTTTAAATCTTCATTGGTTCCACTTCTTTGTTTGTGAGACGTTTCCACGGATGTCACCTTTTTATCAGTTATTCCCTTGAACTTGGGATAATAGGGCTTGATGTGTCCCAATTCTTCACAGTTATGACATATTATTATAATTTTTTCTTGTGTCATCATATCTAGGTCTTCCTAAGGTTTTGAAAAATGTGGTGGTTTGTAAGCATTTATATTGACACTTGGTCTTGAAACAACCAAAACATTATCATTGATCTCCTTAGAATCGGACATGGATTTCAACCTTGTCTCCTCCATACACACTTAAGCCAAGAGTTCATGCAGGGAAATGGTTTTTTTCCCTATGAATGATATTGACTCGAACTTGTTCAAATTCGGGTCTAAGATCTCTAAAAAATTAGAACAATTGTTCCTCATGCTTGTACTTCTTCCATTCTTGAGCATCAATAGGTGTCTCCCATATAGGTTCAAGTTTAGCTAATTGATCCCAGAGTCTTTTAAGGGTACTATAGTATTCCTTCACCGTTTTATCTCCTTGCTTGCAACTATGTATTTTGTCTTTAAGATCCCACTTGTGAGCAACATATTTTTGGGTATAAGTTTGTTTAACATACTCCCAAACTTCATCCATTCTTTCAAATTCAAGAATATTAGAGCATGGTTCCTCATGCGAACTAACAAACATTACATAAGAAGAAACCAACAACCCCTATATATACAAGTGAAAGCATTGGGGAGCTCCCAATATAGTCGTTTGGAGCTCCCCAACGACTCTATGGTCATATTGACCATATAGCCCCATTACAAAGAAAGAAAATAAAAGGATAAAAAAACTAAAACTGTCCTTGATGGACATCACCTATTACATGTACAAAAAGACCACAATACCCCTGGTCATACACCCAAATTACAAATATATATATATATATATATATTTGAAATTTTGAATATATATATACCTATGTCACATGGGTGCGGGTGCGGGTGCGACACGGGTGCGGCGCAATTTCAAAAATTTTGGACACGGGGACTCGGCTATATATATATATATATATATATATATATATATAAAAGACTCAGTCAAAGTTGTGCCCATTAGGGGACAGGTGATGAGTTGTGAAGGCATTCTGTACACTTTCTTCATACATGAATAATTCACTTTTGGGCACTTTCTTCATACACTGTAATAATTCACTTTCTTCATACGGGAAAAAACCACAAAAACTTGAGTTGTGCCCATTCTGTACTTAAAACTTGAAAGTGTACAGGTTTTTTAGTTGTGATGGGTTTTTTTCCTTACAGCTGTAGCCCAGAAAATTTCAAAAAAAAAAATTTCAAAAAAAAAATTCAAAAAATGGACCAAAATGACCCTGGGTGCGTTGACCACACCCAGGGTCGGGTTGACCGAGTCCGAGCCGCACCCGTGTCCGCACCCGTGTCGGTGCGTGTCGACGCGGGTGCGGCGACCTTGGAGCCGAGTCCGTGTGACATAGATATATACATATAATCTTATACAATACATTTTAACATGTAGCTGTTGACCCTGAACCCCAGCAAACACAAGGGACACACCTCCTGCAATGTGCTGCGGAAATATGCTTTAGTGGCAGTCTTGGCCACTAAATTGCCACTGAAGGGTTTCTGAGCAGAATTGAAGCGTGCACTGTTGAATTGCATGCGATCCCACCCACATGTGCTCATTTTCATGCTTTAGGCTTTAGCGTAGCTACACCCCACTAAATTGCCGCTGAAGGGTTTCTGAGCAGAATTGAAGTGTGCACTGTTGGATCGCGCGTGCTTATTTTCATTCTCTAGGCTTTAGCGTAGCTACACCTTGCCTTGTGTGTGTGTGTGTGCGCACGGTTGCACATAAACACACATGTGTCTATATGCAGGGCCGGAGCCAGAAATCCAAGTTAGTGTGGGAACACACACACACACATATGTGGAGAGAGAGAGAGAGAGAGAGAGAGAGAGAGAGAGAGAGAGAGAGAGAGAGAGAGAGAGAGCATTCTACCCACCCTGACCCAAACCCCCTTATTGGGGATTTCTAGGTGAGGGTGGGCTGTATGTAGGTCCTCACTGACCAGTATGTAGGTCCAGTATGTAGGTCCACCACTGTCTATATGTATATATATATATATATATATATGTATATATATATATATATATATAGTGTCAGAAAAAGTGAACATAACATTGTGCGGAGCCATTACTTAATACCATAATTTGTTATATTGTTTTGTTGCAGGACTTTGAATCAGAGAGAAAATGGAAATTGGCACAAGCTAAAAAGGTTGCTATACGAGCTAGTAAGGGCTTTCTTGACCAGGCCACAAGAGGAGAGAAAAAAGTGAAGGTCCGATTTCCCTTACTGGGCTGTAGGAATTAAATATATTGCTAATGGTCACATGTATTTTTCATGTTGGAAGTTGATGAAAACATTTCTAACTAATTGACAATGAACCATGTGGTAGAATTGATTATGTTCCTGTGCTTTTCAGGAAGAGGAGCAGCGTTTGCGTAAAATTGCTGCTAACATATCTAAGGATGTGAAAAAGTTCTGGGTGAAAATAGAGAAACTGGCAAGTTAAACTCATTTATTTGTTTAGAAGGTCAAGTACATTACATCCTCAATGACATCTTTTTTATGCATGTGACTCAGGTTCTTTACAAACACCAATTAGAGCTTGAAGAAAGAAAGAAAAAGGCTCTTGACAAGCAGCTTGATATTCTCTTAGGTCAGACTGAGAGGTAGCTTGATTTTATACATATTTTTCTGATCCTATTTTATATGTCAATATGCCGTGTTTTGTAAGTTGGCTCTTCATCTCCTGCAGCTTTTTGTGTGGGATGAAGGTATGTGCCAGGAGATGTCCTATTCCTGAATTGCCTTATTCGTCTCAGGTACTCTACAATGCTGGCAGAAAATCTCAGTGATATGCCCTTACCATCTGAAGCAGTGCCTAGACATTCTGCAATTGGTCAGCCTATTTATCAAAGCAAAGAAGGGGGTGAATCAAATGGGAGAGGTAGTTTTATGTAATGCATCTTTCTTTTGGAAAAAGGTGCAGAGAGATCGTTGTTGTTCTCTCTCCTGTCATTTCAGAGCCATGTCTATGTCTTGTGCTTTGTGCAAATGGGATTGACATTTTTTTTTCGAACATTCATTCTGTTGATGGGTTCATGGCTTTCTGAATCACTCATCTAAATAAATGAGTGTTTTGAATCCCTTTGATCTCCTCTTGGCTGTTCCAAACAACATTACCTTCCAGATGGATTGGCCACTTTCTTGTCTATGTTTTTAGCATGTTTTGCTTGGTGAATTTTGTGAAATTGGCCTCCATATTACAGGGTTTCAGCCAGACAATGTAGATGATGATGCTGACTTCAGCATTCAATCAGATGATGAGACTGTGAGTCTTTTGCTTACTAATACTGTTGTCATATTATATGCCCTTGCTTGATTGACATGTTTCCATTTTTCAATAGGCAAGCTGGGGTTAGACAGACCCTTGCTAGTTCATATTCTGAACTTATATAATAGTTACACCTATCCATAGGTAGTCAAACTAAACGTTTATGTTTCCACATACTATCGCATAAGCTAATTCCCTAGCTTCATCATTACAGGATTTTTGTATATTAACTAAATGAGCTCTTGCTGTACCATACTAAGATTTTGGGATAATGCTCGTGATGTTTATCCATGAATTCAAATTCATTTTTCCTAATATGGAGAAGTTATCACCGAGGGTGGAGCCCAATCTGGCTCGATCCTGGAGGGGTTCCTCATTATAAAAAAAGTATGGAGAATTTGATATCTAGGACTTAAGATTGGGATTTTGTGCCTTGTATCTTAACATCATTGGCCTGACTTTTCCAACAGGAACAATGTAATTGTCTACTAAATCCCATATCGCTGATAGAAGTATATACAAGTCATGTGCACATCACTAGCTGGCTATTTGAAAATATTGTCCATCTTAAGGGCATTGTTGAGTTGTGGGGTTTCTTGTTCAAATTAAAGACCTGGTGTTACTATTTTGCTGCTTCCTCTTTTGTGAATATTTCTTAGATATCCAGATGCATGAAAATAATAGCTCCTAGCACTGTCAGATAATTATCTTGTTTGATTGCAAAATTCTTTGTGATGCTCCTTATATGCACGCCTTTGTGGTTGAGCAAAGGACAGTTTCATATGTTGAAAAATTTGTTTCAGGAAGATGATGAGCACACCATTGAAGCAGATGAAGCTTTAATAACTGAGGAAGAACGTAGAGAAGAATTGGAAGAATTGCAAAATGAGACCAATCTTCCACTTGAAGAGTTGCTAAAGCGCTATTCTATGAATCATGACAAATGTGAGATTCCATACGCCTTAGAAAATCACTTTTCCTTTTTGTTTGCATAATAATAGAAAAGTTTACTTAGCAACTTTAATTCTAATACATATTGCCTAATTGAAAGTTTTCTACACGGAATCACTCTCAGTCATCAGGGAAGGAAGCTCAAGTAGTGATGATGCTAAACTTATTAAGAAGGAACATAACCATATTAATGGTATTGGGCACATTTGAACCAGAGTTTTTCTAAGAGTGGGAACAGTATGCACTAATTTCATCGATTATATTGTTCCAGATTCTATTGACGAAGAGAACAAAAATTTGGGGTGCGACCTTCTTAAAAAGCAGCTCGATGCTGACAATCTCAACATAGGCAATGGAGATATTCTCTCTTGTTCTAGGAAGATTGAGAGAAAGGGTGCAGCCTCTTTCACTGCCCTTCAGTTTGTGAGTAATGTTCTTTCCTCAAAAACAGGTCAATGCTTATGAAACATTTTGGATTGCTTAACTTTTTTTATAACCACAGGGCAGAGACAGTGACGTGGGTCAGTTAGTACACAAAGAACCTCCTAACCAACTTAATTTTGAAGGTTCCGAAGTACAGGATGGAGAACCCCTTTCCCACTTTTTTGGTGATGAGGTGCTAAATGCTTATGTTTTTATCATTATTCTGGCATGTTAAGGATTGATTGTACAAATCTACACAAATGCATATACAGCATAATATCCATCGTAGATACACACAAATATGGATATATGTGACTTTATCAGTCAGTTCTGTTTCTAATTGGTGAAGCTATTGTCTGGAACACTTTGTGATATTGCTAACATTCATGGATGGTTGTTGAGGAGCTTGTTCCTTTTGCAGGATGACAAGGATTATGTTGTTCCCTTTGGAGAAGAAAGAGTATGTTCTTTGCTTTCCTTTAATAAATAAAAATAAACTATGTGAGCTTCAATTGTATTTTGTCTCTTCTTCAGTGTTTGGTCCATATTGGCTTACTCAGTGTGCATGATTTATTGGTGTGTAACCCAACTCGATGGTGCATCAGTAGTTATTCTGAGTCCTATTTCCAACAAACTCATCTGTTTTTGCATATTCTTATGTACTAGTGAAAAACTGGTGCATATCAGATGAACTCGCTGTTGCTGCTGTAGCTTCAATAAGTGATCAAGTTTCAGGTTCAGGCCCTCCATATTTAGAGCATCTTCTATTATAAGAAACTTTGAGTGGACATGTAAACATCATTGCGAAATTTGCGATTATAAGAAATGTTGAATGGAGATGTGAACATTTCCAAATTTGAATTTACTTGTTGTAGGACTTACTAAGCACAGCCTTTTTTGACTAAGTATCTAAAGTTATCCTTCCAATTTGCTCCATGAGCAAAGCCCTCAAGTCAAAACAGTTACTTTTGTGTATGAGCAAAGCCTGTCGTTTTGTGAGTTATTTATTTGTGAGAAAATTGGTCATGGTAGGAGCTAGTAAACCCTATTTACTTTGATGAGGAAGCTAATGTTATCCTTGCAATGAAGGTGCTACTCCATGCTACAAATTGGATGAACTGTATCATAAAAAAAATGCTAAATTTCACATCTATGATCTACCCTCTGTAGCTTACATTGTGTTATGGGCTCTTAACCATAGGCATAGGATCTCTGCAATCCTGTTCACTTTTAAAAATCATTTAGTATGCTGAGTACTGGGCTGTCTTTTGCTATTCACTTTTCTATTCTTTGAGTTAGGCATTTATGGGGTATATTCACAATGGTGGTCTCGTACATGTTTTGCACTGCCTTTTATGTGATTTCTTTGTGCTTTCTACTTTATTTGTTATATTGAGTAAATCTCACAGGGTGGTAGAGGATCTACATGCATGATTCATTTATTTGCAAGCTTATATTCAGGGCTGGCACCACACTTGACAGTTTTTTTGTCCAATACTGGAAACCCATGAGTTCATAAAATTTTATCATCATACTGATTTCGCTTCTTCCCCAATTAAGGGAAGTCTGTGAACACCATACTTATTTTCCCATAATGTTGACCACCATCCTTTGTCTTAATGGAGCTTCCACTATCATTTCATCAGGTATGCTCCATTAATGGTCCCAATTTCCTAATCCAAGGACACAGTGATCCATTGGTTGAGTGATAAGATCCTAATCTACCCAATCTATTTTGTTATCTTGGCCTGTTCCATTCCAAGGGAAGGATGTAAAGATCTTTGGAAGGTTCTTTTCCACTTCTTTGAACAGTAAAAAATGGTTAGCAAATATGACGGAATGTAGAATGTGTACCATGCCTCCTTTTTCATGATGATCCTGTGAGCAGATGATACGTATATAACCTTCCAGGATAGGAGTTTGTTCTTAACCCTCTCTTCAACATTTATCCAAAATTTGGAGTTTTTGCAAGGATGACTCTTCTTCAGATTTTATGTTGGATGTTACAAAAGCTTCCAGCAGTCCAGAAGTGAGTTGTTGAGGGGCATGGAAGTATGACTGGGGCTGTAGCAGAAAATGCAGAAATGGCTGCAAAAAAAAAATATCGATATAGAAGAAACAAGAAGCAAAGGCCATGATGATAATTCTATGTTTGTTTTTGCCTGCTATGGGAGCTACATACCAGAAAATGAAAGACTTCAAAACCTTTGATTTGAGAAGAGAATCATCTGTTTGTTCTACAACCTATGTGGGAAATGCGATACCTATGCTGGCTGCTATGTATATTCTCCCCTTGCCTTTGATTGATAGAAGAACTACTCTTCTTAGATAGCAGTTGATTGGTTTGCAGCTGTGCATGTTTTTTTGGGTCGTTATATCCAATTTAAAGAAGCCAAGCATCGATATATAATAGCTCATTTACTTGCACTCCTCTATTTTGCTACAAGAACCAGAAAAAATCAGTGCATTCTTATAATGCCTTTTCCAACCTTCAGATGATGGAGCTACCTTGTTTAAGGTATTTAGTGATGACAATCTCATATTTACAAAGGGTGCTTCATAATGAGAGGTTTTTTTTCAAAGAGACTATTTCCACCATTTATTCTTCAATTAATGTGCTTTGTGGCCATTATATTATATATAATTCTGTAAGATGACATTGCTGAGCTGTTACTTAGGAATTAGAAAAGAAGTATTTTACAGGCTAATCTATTATAGAGAGCTTTTACTGTGTTATAAGGATATTGTGAGTATTTTGCTTCATACCTTTATTTTTCCAGAGTAGTTATCATTTCAATTATTTATTTTTTTCATGGAATTTTTATAATAACCCGCTGTATATAGCCTTGATTTTCTTCAAAACTTTTTCATGTTCTCATGACTGGTTTTATTCCATTGATGTATAGGATGATGAAGCAACATTGGATGAAGAGGAAGAGCAGGAAAAATCTGAAGCAAATGATCCTTTAAGTGAAGTGAGGACCTCTTAGCCTTATTTTTGGTTCACATCTCTTGCTTTTTGGCACTCTCTCTCTCTCTTGATAAGTTGATATATATATATATATATATATATATATATATATATATATATATATATATATATATATATATATATGGTGGGAACATGCTAAATGGGTTATTATGCTTTTCCGGTGTTTTTTTCGCTGTTCCGACCCCATAGTTGTGTTTGGCATGGTTGATTTACTAGGAATCCACACCTGGATCATGTGTTTTTGTTAAAAAAAGTGATATTTGGAGCCTCAAAAATTTACAAAGAATTTTGGACCATTGATTTGTCAAACCTTATAAAAATCCACCATGTGTCATAATCAAACGCTCCAAGAGCTGATCCCTATAAAATCAAGTACATAGATCACACATCTGTACGGTCAGAAATTAAAAATAAAACAAAAAAGCCTGAAAAACCCATTTAGCATGTTTCATTTAGCATATTTTGTTTATCTTGTTCCCATCACTATATATGGGTTAATGTTTGGTGCGGATTATATGAAACTGTTGATCTGGAAATCATGGACTTTAGATTTATTTTGTAGATTAAACCCTATGGATGTGATCTACATGTTTTGTTTAGTGGGAAATGAACTTTGAATCATATGATTGCAACACATAATCGGGTTTTTAAGGGCTTAAAAAATTAACGTCTCATAATGCACTAAAATTTCATGACTCAAAAAATCATATTTTTGGATCCAAATAACACATTCAAAAGTTTGATCCTTATCCAACAAACCACTGTAAACACATCTATGTGGTCAGATTGAGTCGATAAAGCTTGAACCCATGAGTTCCAGCTCAATAGTTCCATATAATTCTGTGTTTTCAGCAGCACCAAATATTAACCCTATATATATATATATATATATATATATATATATATATATATATATATATATATATATAGAGAGAGAGAGAGAGAGAGAGAGAGAGAGAGAGAGAGAGAGAGAGAGAGAGAGAGAGAGATGCAAACATGCTAAATGGGGTTTTCAGCTTTTCAGATGCTTCTTTCACGATTCCGACCCCATAGATATGCTCTGCATGGTTGATTTACTAGGAATTGATGCCTGGATCATGTGTTTTCAATGAAAAACAATATTTGGAGCCTCTAACATTTACAAAGTTTTTGGACTGCTGTTTTTGTGAAGATTATAAAAACCCACCCATGTGTTGGAATTGAACCTCCAAGAGCTGATCCCCATGAAATCAAGTGCGCAGGTCACATCTGTATGGTCAGAATTTATAAATAAAATGAAAAACTCCCGAAAAACCCATTTAGAATGTTTCATTTAGTATGTTTGCATCACTCTATATTATATGTATGTGTGTGTATGTGTGGAATTTTGCCTTTGTTATAACTTTGAAGTTTAACATTCAATTCGGACATTCATGAAACTTTTCCTAGCTTGACATCCACAAAATAATACGGTGCATTTGCAGGTTTGGTTTGCATTGTTTCTAGCTAATAAGAGACGCACTATCGACTCAGTTCAACGCTAGTGACGGCTAACCTAACATAATAAGGAATGCAAATAATGGCACTGTAACTATGATAAAACGAGAGTTACCGGAAACTTCTTAGATAGGTGGGAAGCTCGTTTTGGAAGCACAATACTCCTCTCTTCCGAAACTTGACGAGAACCTCGATTCCCCCCACGCTTTTCCTATGCTTTCTACACACTTCATCTATTCTTCTTTTATATTCTCTTAACTTTTCATGTTTTTTCATGTTTTCTCTCACTCTTCTTATTAACTTCCATGTGCTTTCTCTAAATTGTTAGTCATCATTTTTAGATTTTGTTAAAAGTTTATTTCTTACACAAAAAAATCATGAAATTTAATATTAGTCACTTTTATTCTGTCACAGGGATTCGACTAGCAGGGTGCTGCACCCGCGTCGACGCGACTCGACGCGAGTGCGGCACCAGGTGCGGTCAACCTGACCCTGGGTGCATTGACCGCACACAGGGTCATTTTGGTCCATTTTTTTTTTTTTAAAAATTGCCCTATGAAATGGGCTGCGGAATTTAAAAAAGGGGGAACCCCCGGACCCCCCTTATATATATATTTATTTTTTTTACATTTTTGCCTCTGACGCACCCCCACACCCGGTTTTTTTGGAAGTGCCGAATCCCCGCACCCGCACCCGCACCCGCACCCGCACCCGCACCCGCACCCATGTGACATAGCTTTTATTGAAGTTTTTGTTTGTGTTTCATTTTAATTCCCATTCAATTCTTTTATATATATATATAATTTTTTATTCCTCAATTCTTGCTTCCTATACATTTTAAAATGCATCATTTCCCACTTCCGCTTTCCGTATCGTTTTTCGCTTCCGGTTCCTAATCTGACAACCTTGGATAAAACAACTAGGATAACCACAAGGAGAACCTCAGTATACTCTTTCACTTTTCTAGGGAAACTCTATTGTAAAAAAGAAAAAATAAACAGCCTATAGAAAATATACCATCTTATCAGAAACTGCACAATGTCAACAACTGAATGAAAAAAAGGAGCTTTAGCAGTCAAACTAGTATCTTACACAAGCGAATAAGCAGACTATTTTCAGAGATTGGCTCTTGGCATATCCAAGAATCATGCAGCTGAGCGACATAAGGCTATAAACACTATTCCAAACTGTATTATCAACCTTATAAACAGAGATATACCTAGTAGTTGACCCTAGTCATTACAATCACAAAGTGTATTGTCAGGCATATTAGAAGGGTCTAAGATACGGGTTTATCATACAGTATGACATTGTATTGTAAGGTACATGAAATAAATTTTTTTGAAGTTGAATAAACATAATAAACAAAATAAAATAAGATTATCAAAAAAGAAAAAAGATGCAAACTTGATTATGAAATAGATAGATCATGAATAAATATGTAACAAATACAACAACCACATTTATTATGTTACAAAAGCGTATATATTCACAACAACAACAACAACTACGCCTTCATCCCAAAATAATTGGGGTCGGCGATATGAACCAAAAAAGAAAATCATTATGGGTCCTCCACATGAATCCTTCTCCTCCAATCATTTCTATCCAATGCCATGTCCTCGGTGAGGTTCAAAGCATTCATATCCTTTCCTATCACCTCCATCCACGTCTTCCTAGGCCTACCCCGACCTTTTAACTAATATATTTTTCCATTTCTCCATCCTTCTAACCGGAGCATCATTAGGCCTTCGCCGAATATGTCCAAACCACCGTAAACGATTCTCTCTCATCTTATTTTCAATGGGTGCAACGCCTACCTTCTTACGTATCTCCTCGTTCCGAATCTTATCTTTTATTGTATTTCCACACATCCATCTCAGCATACGCATCGCAGCTACACTCATTTTTTCAATATGATGTCTCTTGGCAGCCCAACATTCTGTACCATATAGTAAAGCAGGCCTAATAGTCGTCCTATAAAACTTTCCCTTCAACCGCAATGGCATTCTACGATCGCACAACACTCCAGTTGCACTTTTCCATTTTATCCACCCAACCTTTATCCTATGATTTACATATCCATCAATTTCTCCATACTTTTGAATGATAGATCCCAAATATTTGAAACAATCATCCACCGGTATTTCTTGCTCACCAAGCTTCACTACACTCCCATCACTACCGGTATTTACAAAAGCGTATATATTGCATGCAGATTAAACATTAAAATTTAAAAAGAAATATCAAGTTTAAAAAGTAAAGAATACAAGTTTGATAAGTTACTTCATAATGATTGTAAATAAATCACAAACTGTCAAATATTTATTATAACAGCATAAAAAGTTTTGGAAGTATTAGAGTATTTGAAAAACAAAGTCTTGATAATTATGAAGCATTAAAATTTAAAAACAAAGGTTAAATCATGTTTTTTATTGATCACTTTCACTAATCACAATAAATAAAAAAAGTTTAAATAATGAGTTTCCTTTAAAATAGTTCTTTTCTTTCTCGTCTTCATTAATCATGACAAAGAATTTTTTCCTTTGCTTATGAAGTTGGTGTCATTGAAAGTGAAAAATGACTTTAAAGAACTTTTTTGAAAAAATTCCACACAAAGTATGAAAAAGTAGCCAGTACGATAGGGCATGGATAGGTGCATGCAACCAATATGGGGTAATGCACCATGTTTTCTTATTTTCCAGGGGTGGGTGTGTAAATTGAAATCCAATGCAAAAGTGCCTAAATATAAGTCAAAACCTATAAAAGAATATGACGACACTCCGTGGCAAATCAGGGGATTTAACAAATTTCACCAAATTTGTCTTCAAAATCTCGGTTTGATGCCTCAATAATTCTCAAAATGGTCTAGTAGTGTTAAGAGCAATACAAATGTTTCTGTTGCAGCAGATTTAATGCCCTTCAACACTCGTAGTAGAAATATGTTGAAGCAAATGCTGAGAGTGGTCCTCTGTAAATCGCAGATCTGTGGAGCAGATTGAGAATGTTGTGGACTAGAAATCCACCTGATCAGAGTGCCATGTTAGCACAGTTAGAGGAGAGATTAGAGCTAAAGAGAATTTATATCACTCTTATATATGAACCAGTGTTGTAAGTGTCGTACGATACTGTACAATGCAAATCGTTACTTTTGGGTTTTGCGACTTGTATCGGGTGTATTGTACGATACATCCCTATATCTTGTTGTATCGTACGATACATGGTGTATCGTATGATACACCTTCAACGCACTTTAAAAAAGCCAAAAGTTATTTTTTTTAATTTTGGGTTCTAAATATCTTTTGATAGCCGACTTCACCATTTGTCTAGAGGCCATTAGAAGTGCATTTTCACTGTTTTTTCACCCAAAGAAGTGGGATCCACGAAAATTAAAGATTTATATCAATATAAAAATCAGACTCCACTCTCCTCTAACAAAGATGACATAAGATGATCCGTCATGGCAATGGGTCACTCAAGTAATGAGTGAAAATCGATTGAAAATCGAGTGCAATTATTGCCATAATATTTTTGTTTATGTAATATGAAAGTATGAGTCTTGTTGCATGTTCTTAATTGCAAAATATTTAATATTTTGCATTGTTCTTGTGAGATAGTTGATGTTTGATAATGTCTTATTGTAGCTCATAGAGACATAAATGCTTCATATGTGATTTTATGGTTGTATTTTGTGCAATTAATCATTGTTTCATGTGATATGATTTTTTTAGAATTTTTGCTATTTTTTCTGATTTTTCTCTATTTTTTAGGATTTTTGAATTTTTTATTAAAAATTTACGATATGTTATGTACGATATGATGTTACTTTGGGCCTGACCTATACGGGTAACGATACGATACTTACAACCTTGATTTGAACAGTAAAATTGTGTCCATTAATAGATTCAATTATTATAAAAGAAGCAAGACAAAAAGTTCTTGGCAAAATACAGCCCTTAAAATAATAAGGGAGCCCCAATACCCATATCTACAACTAGTGTTTACAAAAAAAGATAAAAAGACAATACATAAAATAGTTTCATTTGGCTCTAGTCTGAGGTGTGTGTGTGTGCAGCTTCTCAATTGGTTGTGACCTAACTTGGTTGGCATGGATGATCTCACTCGTATGTTGAGATCATTCATTCTGGTCTCAAGGATAGGAAAGGATGAGGAGATGGGCATTGATTTGAAGAAGATGGTGGTTTATGTTGGACAACTTTGTTAGAAAGGAATTTTAGACATCTTGACTTCTGGACTTAAGCACACTATATGAGGAAGATCTTCACCAATGTACTTTTTGCTCTCTAATGAGTAGCCAATATCAGCCTTGTCTTGGTCGGAGGCAAGGTTGCCAGACTAGGAAGCGAAAGCGAAAATGAGAAGGGATGCATTTTAAAATGTATAGGAAGCGGGAAGCAAGGAATACAAAAAGAAATATAAGAATTGAATGAGAATCAAAATGAAACACAAACAAAAACTAAAATAAAAGTGACAAATATTAAATTTAATGATTTTTTGTATAAGAATTAAATTTTTAAAAAAATCTAAAAATGATGACTACTAATTTAGACAAAGCACATGGAAGTTAGTGAGAAGAGTGAGAGCATACACATAAAAAACATGAAAAGTTAAGAGAACATATAAGAAAAATAGATGAAGCGTGTGGAAAGCATAGGAGAAGCGTGGGGGAATCGAGGTTTTCATCAAGTTTCCGAAGCAAGGAGTATCGCGCTTCGGAAACGAGTTTCCGGGAAACGAGCTTCCTACCTATCTAAGAAGCTTTCGGTAACTCTGGTCTGAGTTTATTGAGGTCTGGCTTTGTACAGCCATACTTATATGTTTTGTCTATTAGCCCTTATTCATGGCTCCTGGTCGCCTGCAGTAAAGTATGCGCTTCTTGTTCTATTCATGAACAAGTTTTTCTCTGCTGTACAAAAAAAAAGTTACAGAGAACGAGTAATCTCTGAAGTTATCCCATAACAATACATTCCCAAGAGTCACATTATATATATATCTATATATATTAATCTCCAGCTATTGATGTTATAATATCAAGTAGCTATTGCAATGATATAACCTAAAAGTGTGTCATGCACCTGCTTTAGGTGTATATGTTACTCGAAACATGCATGTATCTACTTTCAGTGATGAGTAACATTGTCAGTTGGATTTATTTTTGCTCTAGTGTTCATATTTCATTCTTCACTGTATGTAGACATATATTACTGCAGGTTAACAGTACTTTTTCTTGAAGAAATTTCTTTTTATTATGTTCCTATTGCCATCTCTTTTACTTTTTCTTTTTGCTTATATTTTAATTTGTCATTTACAGATCATGTTACTGGAGAAGGAGAGTGAAATGCCTATAGAAGAGCTACTTGCACGTTATAAGAAGGTATTTTGTTTGATTTTTTCTGATGATATTCGAGTCTGTAACTTTTGTAAAGTTAGCTTGCTTTTATTAGGAAAGAGACACTGATGAAGATGGATCAGCTGGAACTGATTTTGCTTCATGTGAGGAGGAACTCCATTCCTCAGCTAGTTCTGGTGTTGAATCGGATTTCTGCAACTGGGAGGACCCAGTCAGTTCTGATGCAGTCAATAATGAAGAAGTTGATATTCTGGAGGAACATTATCTAATCAGAGAAATGGATGGCAAGTTTGACAAGAAATCTGAAGGACGAGAAAATGAAAATATAATTGCAGATGCAGCTGCTGCTGCAAGATCAGCTCAACCAACTGGCAACACATTCTCAACGACAAAAGTACGTACAAAGTTTCCTTTCCTTCTTAAACACCCTCTCCGTGAATACCAACATATTGGGCTCGACTGGCTTGTTACTATGTATGAGAAGCGGCTTAATGGAATTTTAGCTGATGAAATGGGCTTGGGCAAGACAATAATGACGATTGCCCTTCTAGCACACCTTGCATGTGAGAAGGGAATATGGGGACCCCACCTTATAGTGGTACCTACCAGTGTTATGCTTAACTGGGAAACAGAATTTCTGAAGTGGTGCCCTGCTTTCAAAATTCTGACCTATTTTGGATCTGCAAAAGAGCGGAAATTTAAAAGGCAGGGTTGGATGAAAGTAAATTCCTTCCATATGTGCATTACAACTTACAGACTGGTGATACAGGATGCAAAAGCATTTAAGCGGAAGAAGTGGAAGTACTTAATTCTTGATGAGGCTCATTTGATAAAGAATTGGAAATCTCAAAGATGGCAAACTCTACTGAACTTCAATTCCAAACGAAGGATTCTGTTGACTGGAACTCCCCTTCAAAATGACCTTATGGAGTTATGGTCTTTGATGCATTTTTTGATGCCACATATATTTCAGTCTCATCAAGAATTCAAAGATTGGTTTAGCAAACCCATTAATGTAATGGTGGAGGGCCAAGAGAAAGTTAATAAAGAAGTTGTTGATCGCTTGCATAATGTCCTGCGCCCTTTTATATTGCGAAGATTAAAAAGAGATGTGGAAAAGCAACTTCCAAAGAAGTATGAGCATGTAATATTCTGCAGATTATCAAGAAGGCAACGGAACTTATATGAAGATTTTATTGCCAGCTCAGAAACTCAAGCAACATTGGCTAGTGCAATTTTTTTTGGAATGATTAGTGTCATAATGCAGCTCCGGAAGGTGTGCAATCATCCTGATCTTTTTGAAGGTCGTCCAATCATTAGTTCATTTGACATGGTTTGCATTGACATGCAGCTGAGTTCTTCTATCTGTGGTTTACTTTGCTCTGGCCCATTTTCTAAAGTTGACCTCATGGGGTTGTCGATGCTCTTTACTCATCTTGATTACAGTATGACTTCTTGGGAGAAAGAAGAACGAGAAGCAATTGCTACACCACCCTGTTTGATTAAAGCAGTTACTGATTTGGAAACTCTCCCCAAGATAGACTCCTCACCTTTGGGCTGTGAACATAAGAAAAGAACTCATGGAACTAACATTTTTGAAGACATTCGAAGAGCTCTTTGTGAGGAAAGGATAAAGCAGGCTCGGGAAAGGGCTGCATCTATTGCTTGGTGGAATTCATTGCGATGCCAAAAGAAACCTTTGTATGGAACAAATCTTAGGGAGCTGGTCACTGTAAGACATCCTGTTTATGACATTCATCAACAGGCTAGAAATCCATCTTGCTATATGAGCTTATCATCAAAACTATCAGAAATTGTTTTGTCACCACTAGACCGTTTCCGAAGGATTCTTGACCTGGTTGAATGTTTTATGTTTGCGATTCCAGCTGCTCGGGCACCTTTCCCTATCTGTTGGTGTAGTAAGAAGGGATCTTCTCTGCTCCTTGAACCAATCTGCAAGGAACAATGTACATCAGTTCTCGGTCCACTCCTGTCGCCTATTAGACCTGCCATTGTGCGAAGGCAGGTCTATTTTCCTGATAAACGACTTATACAATTTGACTGTGGCAAACTTCAGGAATTAGCAATCTTGCTAAGACGTTTGAAATCAGAAGGTCACAGGGCACTCATATTCACTCAGATGACAAAAATGCTTGATATTCTAGAAGCATTCATCAACCTATATGGCTATACTTATATGCGCCTGGATGGCTCTACTCAGCCAGAGGAGAGACAAACACTGATGCAGCGGTTTAACACCAATCCAAAAATTTTTCTTTTCATATTATCTACCAGAAGTGGAGGTGTTGGGATCAACTTGGTTGGAGCAGATACTGTCATTTTCTATGACAGTGACTGGAACCCTGCAATGGATCAGCAAGCACAAGATAGGTGTCACAGAATCGGCCAAACACGAGAAGTGCATATTTATCGACTTGTTAGTGTGAGCACGATTGAGGAAAATATCTTGAAGAAAGCAAATCAGAAGCGTGCTCTTGATGATCTGGTCATACAGGGTGGTGCTTATAACACCGAGTTCTTTAAAAAGCTTGACCCCGTGGAATTGTTCTCTGGGCATAGGGAAGTTCCTGTCGATGGAAAGCATGATGTTTTATCAAATGCAGATGTAGAAGCTGCCTTGAAACATGTGGAGGATGAAGCAGACTACATGGCCTTGAAAAAAGTTGAAGAAGAGGAGGCTGTGGATAATCAGGAATTTAGTGAAGAAGCAGTTGGAAGGCTAGAAGACGATGAACTTGTAAATGAGGAGGATTTAAAGTCTGATGACAAAATTCCTGAGGTCCAGAGTATCTCCACTGCCGTCAAAGTAGACAGTGGTGCTCCTGTAGATGAAAGCTATCTAAAGGAAGGCAGAGCTCTTATTTTAACAGGTGGAGATGACGATGTTGACATGCTGGCTGATGTTAAGCAGATGGCAGCTGCAGCAGCAGCAGCTGGACAAGCGTCTTCATCTTTTGAGAATCAGCTACGCCCGATTGACAGATATGCAATGCGGTTTCTGGATTTTTGGGATCCTATAATTGAAAAATCTGCTGCAGATTCTGAAGCCAGTTTCATGGAAACAGAGTGGGATATGGAAAGGATTGAGAAATTCAAGGAAGATCTAGAAGCTGAAGTTGATGATGATGATGAACCCCTTGTATATGAGCGTAAGCACCTTTTATAACTATAATCTCACTGCATCTTCTTTCTTTAAATAACATGTTTTTGCTTTTATGCATGTGCTCTGCTCACATGATTAAAATGCATGCTTATTGAATCACCATGTAGGAAGTTCAAATTTTAGTTATAAATTTATGTATTTGTTGATGCTCCTGTCATGATTTCCACTATTAACTGTCTGTTATAATGTTATGCCTGATGTGTGAGTCCACCTTTTCTTTTTTTGTCATTTGCGAATAGATACATATTTTTCTCAATTTTGCTGTAAAGTTGAATTCACTGCTAGTTTTCTTTACATGTGCCTGTTTATCTAATTCTAGGGTATCTTCATCTAGATCCTACCTTGATTGGTTGGTAAACTTGTTTTCATCAAAGGGAAAATAATAAAATGTTGATCACTATTATTTTGTACACTTTGACTTTCAAGCTGTTCATGTAATTTACTATCATATAGACAGGTGTTGTGCGATCGTAGAATGCCATTGTGGTTGAAGGGAAAGTTTTATAGGACGACTATTAGGCCTGCTTTACTATATAGTACGGAATGTTGGGCTGCCAAGAGACATCATATTCAAAAAATGAGTGTAGCCGAGATGGATGTGTGGAAATACAATAAAAGATAAGATTCAGAACGAGGAGATACGTAAGAAGGTAGGCGTTGCACCCATTGAAAATAAGATGAGAGAGAATCGTTTACGGTGGTTTGGACATATTCGGCGAAGGCCTAATGATGCTCCAGTTAGAAGGATGGAGAAATGAGAAAATATATTAGTTAAAAGAGGTCGGGGTAGGCCTAGAAAGACATGGATGGAGGTGATAGGAAAGGATATGAATGCTTTGAACCTCACCGAGGACATGGCATTGGATAGAAATGATTGGAGGAGAAGGATTCATGTGGAAGACCCATACTGATTTTCTTTTTTGGTTCATATCGCCGACCCCAATTATTTTGGGATGAAGGCGTAGTTGTTGTTGTATAGACAGGTTCTGCATGTGGTTTCAACAAATGGGTTGGTCTAGATTCCATCTTGAGCTACCAGTTCTGTTGTTTCAGTATATTAATGACATTTGTTCTTGTTTCTGTATGGAAAGGCTGTCCTCAATGTCCATGGTCTATAGAGGATATTGACATGCTAAAATTTTCTGCCTAAATGACTTTGGAATGCTGTGGCAGTTCTCTATATTAAATGGAAAAATAACAGATGTATTACTTGTATTTTGGGAATGCCAGGTGTCTTTATTATATATATCTTAGGAGAAAACCCCATGAACGTTAGGAGACAATTGCACCTTAATTTTTATCACAGGTAAGAATTTGCTGAACTTGTTGATTTCCAATTTTTGAAAGCCCTGAACCCTTTAGTCTGGGCCAATTGAGTTGCAGGTAAGCTTCCTAGTTTCTGTGTTGGCAGTGGATCATGTTTGAGGAACTCCTGCACCAGAATGGAAGAGAACATGTGACATTTTTCAAATCAATTGGGGTTGGACACAGGCACAATATACTTGAAAATACAGCATGGGATATCCATCATTAAAACTTAATATTATTTTATGCTATGTATAGAAAATTACTAGAATATCCTCTATATGTAAGTTATTTACATTATAGAAGCATGTGATCATGAACAACTTGCCTTGGAGAACCCAAGCTCGGTCTTGAAATGCCCCATCAGATCCAAATTCTATGCTAATGGGTTTGTTTGATGTTTTCAAATAAGAAGATTGGATGCAGTCAAATTTTTAGGGATAAGTTGAGATGATGAATTGATAGGTGTGAAGATTCAACATCGATACCAGTATAGAAAATTTGAAGGCAGAGATTTAGAAAGGAGGATAAGAATTTAATAATTAGAAGATAGAAGAAAAAATTGAAATCTAGAAGATGCAAGAATTGAATAAGAAAGGCCCTGGTTTCTGCAATTTTCAATCAAATTCAGCTCTCACATGGATAGATACCACTTTTTTTTTTGGAATGGTGTGAATAGGCTTGGTTTGGCTCTTGGTCTCTATGGAGTATGGACAGATCAGTCTGTTCGAATTTGTGGCTTGATGATGTCAACACAAGCGTGGTTTCAACCTCTCATGATGTCGGTTCTATTCCTTTTGTGTGATTTGGAAACTTAGATGCATTGTATTGTATTCAGATATGTTTTGTCACTGGAGAAGAAAAATTTTAACAGTTGAGAAAGGAAGATGGGATTTTTGAGAGGGAAACAGATAAGAAGGGAAGAAAGATGGAACAAGAATAAAAGATAATATAAACCAAAGATTTGGATGAAAAGCACAAGCAAGGAAGAAAATAGACCTGATGTAAACTTACCTGGATGCACTGGTCTGTTGCCATCAAAAGAATTGGGGTTGGAAAGTGAAGGACAAAAGAGAACTTGTTAGAGGATAGATATGGGCATTCCTTCTTCACAAATAATGTTATACTGATGGCTTTTATGAATTACCAGAATTCCCTCTATGCAAAAGTAATTCATGTTAAAAACAAAACTTGACTGAAAATTACAAGAATGCACTTGGTCATGAATTCCAGGGATTGCCAGTGGGTTTCAACAAGGTTTTTGCCAGTGGGTTTCAACAAGGTTTTTTCCAGTGAGTTTCAACAAGTTAGTCTAGATTTTAAACAGGCTTTACCTTAAAGGCCAAATTAAGAAAGGGTACGAAGGGGAATGAATTACAACTTACAATGAAGGATTTCCTAGTCACATTCACCATGTTTGAAATTTTTGAATAACTGCTTTCTATTCATGGTGGAATGCATATTGAATTATGTGCGTGCTATTGGTTTTTCAAGTTTCATGTATGCAATAGAGCTAGAATTTAAATTGGCCGTGTTGTGAAGTGTTCAATTTTGTTTGCACTATGCTTTTCTCTTTAATGTTAATTTCTGCATTTGCCTTTTATGTGAATTTTGTAATTACTGTAGTAGAACATGAAATTATGCTGGAACTGCATTTTGACAATCTGGGGATGAGATTAAGGTCATTATGATTGTAGCAATTAGCTAAAATAACTGTTTTTAGGAAAAGTTTCAGGTATGCTATTATTTCTTGCAGGTATCACTTTATTGTTTCATTGCACGATAATAGGTGCATCTGCTCTTGCTATGGCTTGATTTTTTCATATTTGATTTTATAGATGCATAACAGCTGTAGACAGTGTGAAGGAAATTCAATTTTGGTTACAATAATATTAATCATAGTGAAAAGGTTAAAAATGGCTGTTACCAAATTCAAATATCATTTCCCTGGGTACTCTTATTTCTTTAGTGCATTATAATAGGAGGAGGTTTGCCATATTATCATGCTATGGAATCATAGTTATTGAAATTACATTTCTTATACCTTTTGTGGACCAATCCCTTCAAGCCTCCGTTGGTTTTGAGTTATGCCTGCTATCTGCCTATGTTTTTGCCAACATAATGGGTGGTACACACACACACACACATATATATATATATATTTATATTTGTTTATTTATTTCTTTATGTATATGAGCGGGCCTTTTAATTAAATAAATAGTTGTTTTGCAACTTCCTTCATGCAGTATGTCATTTGCTTTCAGATTTGATAGGAACCTACCTGCAACCCAAATTTCTTTGTTTTAATAGCAATTTTTTTTGTTTTTTTGCATTATCTTTAATGCTCTATCATCTAATTCTTATAGTTCTCTTTGTTTCTAACTTTTTATACACACATCTAACCTACTAATCTTTGTTTGTGATGATACAATCTCTTAGTATGTGCTTATGATTCTCACATTGTCTATCTGTTCATCTTCATAGAAAGTAATTTATTTGTGCCAAATTAGTTCACTCTTGGTTGCCTGTTTTTTGAAATTTGTATTTCCTCTCACAAAATGAAATGTGATTGTAAAGCTATGTCACATGGGTGCGGGTGCGGGGATTCGGCACTTCCAAGAAACCCGGGTGCGGGGGTGCGGCAGGGGAAAAATGTAATATATATATATATATATATATATATATATATATATATATATATATATATATAAAGGGGGTCCGGGGGTTCCCCCCGGCGCAGGTCCCGCTGCGCGGTCAGCGGGCGGGGGTCCAGGGGGGCCGCCCCTGGGGGAGGTTATAGGGGGGCAGCGCCCCCCCTCAAGATTTTTTTTTTAAAATTCCGCAGCCCATTTCATAGGGTAAATTTAAAAAAAAAAATCCAAAAAAATGGACCGAAATGACCCTGGTGCGGTCAACACACCCAGGGTCGGGTTGACCGCACCCGCGTCGAGTCGCGTCGACGCAGGTGAAAAAGTTTCCTTTTTCATTCGTCTCCAAAACCATATCCATCATTTGCATTTTGTAAATGTCCATTTAAGTGTCCACCTGTAAATATGCTTTCATTTTCTTAAATTTGTTGAAGTGCTTCAATCAAATCCTAAATTCTTTTTGTTCTTTTATTAGCCCATACTCGAGGAATAGAAAAATTAACATTATATATGTCCTTCTCTAAACAAGTTGTTAACCCTTGTATAAAAAAAATGTTGACCCAATAACCATATCACTTATTTTACATATTGCCAAAACTTTATCTTGTAAAACACCATCAATTAAAATCAATAATTTTTTTATGCATGCCGAAGCTTAAATTCCTCTCTGAATCTTTGGCATTTTCTCCTTTTTGTTTTGTTTCTCATAGGCACATCATTTTGTCTTTCTTTTTCTCATTGTGTTCACTGGCTTAATGCTTTCTTTTCTTATCTTTCTACACTATACTATGCATTCCTCATCATAGAAGCAAACTCTTCTTTTTTCTTGACATAAGCTTACGTAAGTGTTGGAATCCTTGCTTATTATGCATAACATTTGTGTTTTGCTATTGTGCATTCTTTATGGGAGATACCTTGCACTTTTTCCTATTCACTGTGAACTAAAGCACATTGTTCACTTTGCATTACGACTGGGTTTGTATTAGTGTTTCCCCTGCAAAGAATGCATTATGATGATGAGCAGTTTTATCTTAGGATGCATCTCTGTAGAATGGTCGAAGTTCCACAGGAGATTACCACTATCATCAATGTAATGAAGTGCCAAACGAGAGAGGCGAAATCTCCAAGAGTAAGCACGGAAGCACGCATATACACAAGAGGCCACTAATGGGCAAAATAAACCACAAAAAGTGGTCAAACACACAAAAAGGTGAAAAAATATATTTCACTCATAAAAGGCTTCATAAGAAGCTTGAAGAATACATGGGGCCAAGCCCCTTATTTATACACACTAAGGGACCCAAGGAGGGGCTCCCATAGAGTCGTTGGAGCCCCTCCAACGGTCATATTTATGACCGTTGGAGGGGTCCAACGACTCTATGTGGACCCCTCTCAATCAATAAAAAAAGGAAAAAGAAAAAGTAAAAAAAGGAAAAAGAATGAAAAGGAAAAATAAAAAGAAGCATATCTTTTAGGATATGCGTGTACAAGTGAAAAGACAGATTTACTCCTATTGGGTATTACAAAATAAATAAATATATATATATATATATATTTATATATGTAGATAGACACATAGACATATATATGTGTATGTGTCATAATCTCTCTCTCTCTCTCTCTCTCTCTATATATATATATATATATATATATATATATATGCATCATATTTTAACAATCAGTTCTCTTTTATTCAGGCATGAAATTATGACTAGTAGTCACACAAGCATGTAGACATGAGTTTTACTATTTGCACGTTAGCACGTTTTCACGTCATCTCTGCTTCATTGTACTTGTGCATATAAGGCTTATTCCACAAATCATCATTTTTTTTGTTTTGAAAATGGGAGAATGGAAAGAAGAGGATCCTGATATGCTGTCTTTGTTTCAGGATGGGATACTGAATTTGCAACAGAGGCATATCGCCAACATGTTGAGGCCTTATCACAACGTCAGGTGTGTTCAAGCAATTTTCTAATGTTTGATAATTTGCATGTGCAGTTGATTGACTCTGATGGCGTTTGTTTGCTGCAGTTGATGGAGGAATTAGAATCTGAAGCAAAAGAGACTGAAGACAGAGATAATGAAAGACAAAAGCCTAAAAGGTGTATATTTTTTATGTGCACGTTTTAATACCTGAATATATTAATACTAAAAAAATAGTCAAAAATTGATATTCGTCATTTCAAAGTTCCCATTGTAAACTATTACAATGATATTGAAACAGTTGATTATTAGAAAAGAAAGATACAAGAACATGTTTCTGCAGGCATGGAATGTTCATTTCTTCTTTTATTTTTTATTTTCTACTTCTCTTTTTCTCTTACTTTTGGAGCCTGTTGGATGATTTTTGTGTTCTTTTCTATTCTCCTAAATGATTTCTGACATCACATTTGTTCACATTTTGGATATTTTTTTACTCCTGTTATAATACTGTAGTGTGTCAGTTTTTAATTCCACTTTTTGGTTTCCCCTATTTTTTTTAAACATCATGGACTTTTGGAGGTGTCCAATGGCGATAAGCCCATGACCCATCAGGGGAGCTTTTTTGTTAGTGAAGATGCTTTCTTGGCTAATAAATTTATTTAGAAAAAAGTAAATTAAGGAAAATAGACCTTTAATCCTGATTGATTGTTTTCTTGCAGGAAGGACAGATCAGGTGATCTGAAAACCAAGTCAAAGAAGAAGCTGAAGAAGGCTAAGTTCAAGTCTCTGAAAAAAGAGACCTTGGCTTCTGATACTGAACCATTGCATCAAGAACCTCAGATAGAACCCATGTCTGTTGATGAAACTGTAACTTCTGCTGAACAAAAGACACAATTACCAATGAAGAAAAAACGAAAGAAGTTCCCACCAGTACCTGAAGAAGAAAAGGAAACAAAGAAAATCTCAAAGAAGCTTAAGAAGTCCCCTGTAGACAATCCTGTGGTTCCTTCTGACTCTCAAGATAAACAAGTTGCAGAAAACAAGGATCTGAAGCCCAGGAAAGTTGTTGGCAGTCCTGATGTTAAACCAGCAGGCAAGAATAAAATGGGAGGAAAGATTTCCATTATACCTATGCCAGTAAATCGTGTTCTGGTGATCAAGCCAGAAAAGGTGAAGAGGAAGGGGAATTTTTGGTCTAAAGATTTTATCCCATCACCTGATTCTTGGTCATCACAGGAGGATGCTATATTATGTGCAATTGTACATGAATATGGTGCTCTGTGGAGCTTAGCAAGTGATACACTTTACTCAATGCCAGCTGGTGGGTTTTATAGAGGAAGGTTTCGTCACCCTGTTCATTGTCTTGAGAGGTTCAGAGAATTGTTCTTCAGATGCATTTCATCTGCCACAGAAAATGGCAGTAGTGAGAAGCAAGTTTCTATTGGTGCAAAGGCTCTTCTCAAAGTAACGGAGGTATTTATTTATAAAAATAAGTTTCAGGTCTGGGCAGTTGATTTTTTCTTCGATTTTGTGTTGAGATGTCAATTTTTTTCACTGATCTTTTACTTAAGGTTTCTTTCCATCCTGTTGTGGATTTATGTGCTCTAGGTTTGGACCGGTAGATGAGATTGCTAGCTGTGAATTCGTTCTGAATATGAGACCCATATGGATCTATTGAAGCAATTTGTCTTGTACTATAGAGGGAATTTGCTTTTTTAGTTTTTATAAAAGAGATATATGAAGTTTGGTTCGTTAAGATGCAAGGGCTTTTTAATTCATTCTCATATAATTGGAAAACAGTATGTCAGATGTGCAATACTTTGATAATTTTATAAAGTTTTAGTCAGTAATGGATCATGAATATATTTAAGGTGCTAAAAGTGTTTTATCTAAGACAGCCATCAAGGATCGTTCAGTAGGAAATGCAAAAGCAGTATATTCTTTACCTAATGTTGTTGTATCTTAAATTTTACTATTTTGTTTACTTTAGGCTTCTGACTGCAGGCATGGTAACAAACTAATAAAAAAAGAAATCATGGCCTGGGATTTGATTTTGGATGCTCAATCTTATTGTTTCCCTTTCTGTTTTTTGATTAGGGAAAGTACTATAGAAATGTGAAAAGGAACATTTTGAAAATGTGGGTGTCTAAACAAGCCTTGTACTTGGAGACAATAGGGAAAAGGAAAAAGTAAAAAAAAAAAAAAACTTTAGCAGATAATGTTGACATTGTTGTTTATAAGTGCTAATTGATGGTAAATACTAGGTAGTGCCTAGAAAATGTCACAACAAGCTGCCATCCATTTTTCGGAGACTTCCATTAAAATTCCTTTTGGTGCTATTCCAGGTCATTCTTACACTAATGGTTTCTCTATAACTATTGTGATTTTCATAAGATTATCTCCCACATGCAAAAACTTCTTAATGAATCAAACTTAAGGAGATAAATCAACTAACAGAAAATGACTGCACTTTACGGGTAATTTGATATGTTTTCCTAAAAACCCTACAATTTTTGATATTCTCCCACATATCCAAAATCACAAATATCTGGATTTAAAAAGACCTTTTTACCCTTTACACATGCGAACTTCTATTGTTTATGCGAACTTTCTTTCAAATATGTGACTGTCTTTTGCAAAACAATTTCTGCTCTCATATCTATATTTCTTCGATCAGATGTTAAAATTTTGTGTTTTTACAGTCATTGGAAAGCTGAGACCTATGTCACAGGGACTCACCCAACTGGGTGCCGCACCTGCTTTGAGCACCCGCTTCGATGCGACGCGGGTGTGCGTGCAGGTGCGGCACCTGGTGCGGTCAACTTGACCCTGGGTGCGTTGACTGCACCCAAGGTCATTTATATTCAACTTTTGGACTTTAACTTTATATATGTCACAAGGACTCTTCAACTGGGTGCCGCGTCGCACCTGCACCCGCACCCGATGCGGTCAACCTAACCCTGGGTGCAGTCAACACACCCAGGGTCATTTATGTCCAACTTTTGGACTCTCTCTCTCTCTCTATATATATATATATATATATATATATATATATATATATATATATATATATATTTTTTTTTTTTGCCGCACCCCCGGACCCCTGCACCCGGGTTTTTTGAAAGTGCCGCACCCCGCACCCGCACCCATGTGACATAGGCTATAACTTTCATGTTTTGAGTCGTAACCGTAAACCTTTCTAGGGTTCCCATTTCGGAGTTCCAAAACTAGAATAGAAACATGCTCTGCACCCTCTAGGGTTATGCATTTTTCATTTGTTCTATGCTATTTTTTAGCCATCTGCCTCAAAAATCTGAAAAACAGAAAAAAAGAAAGAGACTGTTAGGGACATTGGCTTTCTAGTGCTACAAGGATCGTCTTGATCTGATAAGCGGTTGGGAAAAACATCATCTAGAAGATAAACTATTTCTCTTAAACATACAAACAATGAACATAGGTGAGGATGGGGAAGTCCACATAAAATATATGCGGACTTTCTCAAGTCCACAAAATATGTATGCAGACTTTTTCAAATCCTCATATTTTATGCAGACTTGAGGAAGTCCGCATAAATATATATGCGGACTTGAGGAAGTCCACATAAAATATATGCGGGCTTCCTCATTTTGTTCATGTTTAACATGAAGTTTTCATATAATTTTATGCGAACTTTGTGAAGTCCCAAAAAAAATGTGTGGACCTCTTTTTAAGTGGGTGTATGCGGGATATTGCTCGAACTTCATCAGTTCTGCACATGCAAAGAGTAAAAAGGACATTCCAATGCTGGCTATTTACGATTTTGGATATGGGGAGAATATCACAAATTGTGGGTTTTTTAGGAAAACATGCCATTTTTACTGTACAACACGGTCATTTTCCGATCAACTAATGTGTTTATTGTGACTTCTGCAGGATCATGTTCAGGTGCTCTTGGACGTTGCAAGTGAGCTGCCTGATAATGAGCTGCTCCTTCAAAAACACTATACAGCTGTACTTTCATCTGTTTGGAGGGCAAGGTCCAGGCATGATCTCTGGAACAACACAGGTTTATGGAGTATGCATTATCCTGGCCATGTATATTCCTCACTTTCTTCTTTGACCAGTTTGAGAAAATCTGTGAGGAAAACCACACGTTGGAATCTTGCTGTTTTATCTGAAAGCAGTAGGTTAGTGGCATTGGCACTTAATGACTTTCCCAGAAAACAGCAAGATGAGCCAACAGTTCCTCCAAGTCATCAAGGTTTACCAGTCATGGAAGGGCCAGAGCAAAGAACACCAGAATCTTTGGAGCACTTGCAGATAACAATAGAATTTCTAGATGACAGTTGTGCATGGCAACCTCCATTACCATCTAATATCTATGTATCCATATCTGAACCTATTTCATCTCCACAGAGAGATGTACCACATGATAAGTTGCTAAAAGATTGTTCACATCAAACAGCCGAGGATCATTACAGGTATGTGATGCTGTTTTTTTCCCAGTTCCATTGTGGTTCACTATTACCTATGGATGTTGCTGTCGTGCGGAGTTACCGAAAACTCCACTTACATGTGGGAAACTCGTTTTCTGAAAAACTGTTTTCGAAACTGGAAATCTAGTGTCTCCGAAACTTGTGGGAAACTTCTAAAATGCATGGGAAACCCGTTTCACATCACATGAAAACCTACTTACTTTGTATGGTAGACTCCTTTCCCTTATTTGGGAAAAATGTTTTATATACATTTCTTGCAAGTTTTCCTTAAATAAGATATTTCTTTTTTCAATAAAAAGTTGAGATATATGTGGTGGTCAAAATTTTAATTACCTATTTAAAAAAATTAATTTTGTATAATTTTTTTTAAAAAGAATGTAATGTGTTGGATGAAATCGAGAATTTCAAAATTTATTGTAATTTCCTTATTTTGTTCTTATTTCTCGATTCTATCTAAGCTTATGTGGCATTTGAATACTTTATTTATGATATTTAATGTTTTATTAAAACTAAGCTGACTATGAACTAGTTTATATAAAGTATAACCAACTTTGTAATAGTTTTATAGTTCTTGTCAATGTAATCATATATTCTATAAAAAAGATAAATGCATTAATTCTTCCTATTTATCACAATTTTAGTAAAAAAAGCAAAGTTTATGTAAATTTATAATATTCTTCATGCATGTTGTCAATATTTGTACTTTTTCTACACACATAGGGAAATGGAAACCTACAAAATACAAAACCTACTAAATGAAACATGCTATAGGATTTTCATGAATTTATGGTATTTTTTCGAAATTCTGACCTTACAGATGTGATCTATATGCTTGTTCTTATAGGAATCACTTTTTGGAACATTTGATTCTGATGCCTGGATAGGTTTTTATAAAGTTTCAGAAATCAACAGCCTACAATTTTCATAAATTTTTGAGATCCAAATACCATTTTTTCATCCAAAATGCATGATCCAAGTGTCGCTTTCTAATAAATCAATCGTGCTGAACACATCTATGGGGTCAGATTTTCGAACCCCTCCCCCCCCCCCCCCCCCTCCGAAAATCCACTATCATGTTTCATTTAGTAGGTTCCATTTCGCTATATATATATATATATATATATATATATATAATCACATTTCCCATTTCTCATGAACTTTAAACAGTGTTGTTGCCTGTTTTTTCCCAACACGTTTCTTATTTCTGTTTACCTTCCTGGCAACCTTGGTCTGCATGATGTCAAGTTCCTTTGAGAACTCCGTTAATTCATGCAAAGGGAACAAGACTGGCTCTGATGGTTGGTCAACCTGGTTATGGATCATTATTGGACATTGTCCGCTGACAGCCATTCAAATAAGTTATGAGCTCGTGTTCCCAAATGACTCTTCTACTCATCTGGTCATTGGCTGAGCCAGCCATCTTTTATGCTGGTCCAGGTGTATCTGAATTACTTTAGTATCATAGACCTTGACCAGCATTTGATGTCTCCATACAGTTTTAGCACATGAGGCACCTCACCGTTGGTGTTATTTCTGAGACATGCAGGATAGCGTCAAGAGCTTGCTTGGAAGGAGAAATCATTAGCTGGGCAACATCAGCGTTTCAACAAAATAACATTCTCAGTTCTCGGCAAGCTTCTAAATCATTGTCTACAGGGAAACACAAGGCTACTTCAGATGCAACTAAACCTCCAAAATCAAAGATTGCCAGAACTATTGATCTGAACGAGGAGCTTGCAGTTAGTAAAGCTGTTTCTGCTGTAACTGGGGATACACATCCAAGATCCTCTGATGCTCTTTGTCCTGTGCCGCCTCTGATACCTGAATTATGCCCGGTCCCTGCTGGAGATAGTACAGATGCTGTTCCTCCAGCAGAATCAGATTTCTTTGAACTGTTACCTCATCATTACAATCCAACCTTCATATCTGGGCTTGAAGATTTCAGAGAGTTGCCAGATCTGACAGACATTTTGTGACATGTTTGGAAGGAAATGGCAAGCAAAGCACCTGTATCCTCTTGAGCATTTCGAGAGGAAGTATACCTCGATTTGATCCCTGCAAAGTTGTTCTTTCTGGGAATTCTTGGCGGCAACACATAGCTGGTGAACGTTACAGTTCTCTTGCAGCCATGGCAGGCCGTGGATGAAGCTCTTTTGCTTGAAAGCAGATGGCTGGATGTCGTCATCAGCACTTGGGGGTGCAAGTGGGTAATAGAGAAGCGGGGAGGTTGAAGGTGGCTGATCTGCGGTTGTAACACTGATTCAGGAAAGGACGAGAATGTGAAATAGATTCTTCCGTTGTATATGGCATAAGTCGCCTTGTAATTTAGGTTTTATGAACGTGGTTGTCAACCAAAATCCCTCGTTCCTTGGTATCTGGGGAAGAAATATAATCATGCATTTTACCTGTTGGAAATATCAATCTCCTCCGTAATCACTCTCTCTCTCTCTCTCTCTCTCACACACACACACACACACACACACACCATGTCCAAATGCATCTCTTCATATCATGACCACAAATGCATCTCTTCATGAGCTAGTAAAGTACATTGTTTTTGGCTGTATAACGAAGTGAGATTGGCCTTCTATATTGCTTTATCTTGAATATTTGGGATGTTTTCCATTATAGGTGCACCATATGGGAGTATCATGAGGTTAATAATTTTGTAAGGCTGGCAATGATCTCCCAACGAAAAGTTGCATTACAATCTCCTGGCGCAAGAGGTAGCGAGATGCACCGAGCTGGTACCTACCTGTCTATGTGGTGACAAGCGCCCACTTTGCACTTTGTCAGTACTATAAGTGACCCTTTGAATTGTGGACGCTCATAGACAGGACAACGCATCCTGTCCTGCACTATCCAGCGCCCTCAAAATTTTATTTCAAGTGTGTTCAGCTTGTCCGTCCTAGCTGATTGGAACAACATGGCTAGGTTTAATTAGGATTGCAGATGGGTTGTATGTTGGCTAGATCATGGTAGATCCATACTAGGGGTGTAACTGGGTTGGGTGTACCCAACCCGACCGACATCTTGAACCAATTAAACGTGACCCAACCTGATTTTAGTAGACTGGGTTTGGGTCGGATCTAAAATATAGACCCATTAAAAAAGGGCCAATTCTTGGGTACAATGGAAGAAGACCCAAACTCGTTTATAGACGATCTATTTGTTATACAAAAAATGACCGTACTTTAGGACAAATATGATGCATTTTTTGAAATGCCTCACAATTTTTGCTATTCTTTTTATGTCCAAAATCACAAATATCTTGTTTTAAAAGACCTTTTTACCCATTTGTACATGCAATTTTTTAAATATATGTATCTCTGAAAACTTGCGCTTTTATAGTTAAAAAATTGGGATATAAGCATGTAACTTTTCTATTTTGAGTTAGAACCCAAAATACATTTAAGGTTCCTGTATCTACATTCCAAAATCGGAATAGAAGCATTCTCTCCACACTACAACATACATGAATGTGCCTTTTTTTTGTTCTATACTATTTTTTAGTCACATGCACTGAAAATTGAGAAAAATAGAAAAAAAGAAAAGAGATAGATAAAGACATTAACTTTGTAACACCACCAATATCACCTTGATCTGATGAGCGGTTGGAGAGAAACGTCTTAAAAAAGATAGACTATTCAGTTGTTCCAGTCTACACAACATGCTTTTATAACAGATTTGGATCTAAAAATAAGAACCTTAGAAGGGTTTTCGGCTCCAACTCAAAACACGAAAGTTATAGGCCTAGGTCTTAGATTTTCAATTACTATAAAAACACAGGTTTTCAACATCGGAGTGAAGAGATACAGACTTGAGAACATATACTATTTTGTATATATGCGATTTTCACACACTTTTTATGATTTTCTCTTAAATATATGTGGAGTTGCTCCTATATATGTGATTTTTTTTAAATATACATGATTTTTTCTCTTAAACATGCGATTTTATCTTAAATATATGATTTTTCCCCTATATATATGATTTTTCTCATAAATATTTTTACTCTTTTAAATACGATTTTCTCTCAAATAAGCAATTTTTTCTTAAATATATGTGATTTTCTCTTATATATGCAATTTTTTGCTAAACATGTGATTTTCTCTTATATATATATGATTTTTCTCATATATATGTGATTTTTCTCTTAAATATATGCAATTTTTTCTCAAATATATGATTTTTCTTGTAAATATATATGATTTTCATGAACAAAAAATCACATATATAGGAGGAACTTCATATATATTGAAGAAAAAAATTTGCATATATAAGAGGAACTCTATATATATTTAAGAGGAAATCACATAAAATATATGCAAAAATTGCATATATAAGAAAAAATTTCTATATATTGAAGGAACTTTATATATATTTAAGAGAAAATCGCATAAAACATATGCAAAAATAGTATATTTAAGAAAAAATCTTATATAAAAGAGAAAATCACATATATTTAAGAGGAAGATCATATATATATATATATATATATATATATATATATATATATATATATATATATATATAGGTGAAAACCCACATATATTTTAAAAAAAATTACATATATAGGAGAAAAACCACATATATTTAGGAAAAAATTACATGGTTAGGAAAAAAATTGCATATATAATAGAAAATCACATATATTTACTAAAAAATCATATATATTTAGGAGAAAATTGCATATATATAGGAGGAACTATAGCGCCCAAAACCTCGACCTTGGAAAAACCTTGAAAAATTATGAGATTTTTTTTTTGAAATGGTTTTACGAAAACAACGGAAAGCAAGGGGGAAAAAGGGGTAACAAGGCCGCAAGCCTGAGCGGGCCACAGGTGAGTAACACATGCATGTATCATACAAAACAAGTATAATCTCTAGTTTAAAGAGGTATACAACCCATCAGTTTAAAAGTTACAAAAGGGAGATAAAATACTACAAGTCTGTAAAAAATATAGGGAAAACATCCCCTCAAAACCCAAAACCAAAAGGAGCAGAATCTGCAGCTAAGTGTGGGTCCCTAAGCCTCCACCATATGTCGTCGCATCGCTGCTGTACCTATTCATCACCTGCATCCCTATAAAACGGGGTCAGTCCTCTTGCGAGGTGGTAAAGAATCAATAACAATATATCTCATCTCTATAAGGAAAAATAAGAAGCATAACATGAAACAACAGATATATGTGTCTGTGTCAGGTAAGTGCATATGTAATAAGTGCTAACCAAGTAAAGCATGTAACTGAACTAAAACAACTGATGGACACGTAACTAAGAGCAGTAAAAGAACGTAACAAGAACTGAAACAAGTGCTGAACAAGTAACTAAGGGCAGTAAAGGAACATAACAAGAATTGAAACAAATAAGCAAGTAAAGTAGCAACTACAGTACGTCAACTGTGATTGGTTAGTCTTTAAGTTCTTCTTGTTACTCCTTCAGGTACGCAAAGGAACCTCACATTCTGTGAGTCATGCACCCGACGTCTGTTATTCAATTTTCTAATATGGTAACCGGGAATGCTACAGACCGAGTAAACCTCATGCGAGCAACCGTAGCTGAGAGAAACTCTCGCATAGGTAAAGATTGCAATCTATTCTACTGCAGTAGTGAGGTATCTTGAAAGATCACCTCGACCTCCCTAACTCCGAGTGACTGGAGGTCAAAGGACACTACAACTCCGATCAAAACAAGTGTCGTAATAATGACAAGTCACTCATGGTTGTACCATCCACCCTCTCCAAGGTGAACCGTCTGTGAATGGGGCGAAGCAAGTTTATCTTTCTTAGGCTCATAATTTAGTCATACTTCCTTTTGAGGAATTTGTGCCTCGTGGTCTCTGCGGGGTACGCAAACGCGGACTTAGCCTGCCCATCCACGTGGTCATCCTCACACGGCTAACAAGAGCACATCGCTCGTGAAAGCGATCATAACACCATATTATTTCTTTCATAATTAGGGTATAGACACGCGTGAGTTCACTCACGACCGAGGGGCCATTGCCTAGAGACTCCAACAGAGTCCAAACCAAATAATGCAACTCATACCCTATGGTGTTTAAGTTTTGTGTATCAGTCTTTTCATTTCATAAATAAGGTGTGCTTCATGCACTCCTCAATGCCTCAAGCATGGGTCTCATAATGTACCAGTCGAGGTACGCACTACACAGTACAAGTGTCAGGATGTGCTGCGCGCAAAGCGCGACTAGGTACCACATATTTTACGTCCATTGTACAACGTAAGAAACAGAGGCATGATACAACTGCATAATTGAGAAACATAATGCACTTATATGATAATGTGCGTGTGAGTGTACAATTCTTCAATTCCAAGAGGCATGCACATACTATGAACATATTTGCAAATTCATTAAGTCTGGAAATAGATGTCACAAATCTTTAACTCAATCTTTCAAGTAGTCGGAACTACACCATTAAGATCTTGACAATTCTTACGCAGAGGCCACTCACATCGAAAAGATCCATGATCTCGGTTCATTCAAATGTTAAGATGGAAATCAAAGTGATTTTCACACGTGTGTGACTCATATCATCGTTATACTGTGTGTCACCGCTCTGACAGATGAACCAAAGCATTTAAAATCACTAAAGATATGTGTAAGTATTTCACCTACGTATTTCGACACACTTACGTGTCAAATATGAATTCTGGAATATCCCATCTAATGGGGATTACATTAGCTTTTCCCGGTTTGGGTGCTGCTCCCACGGACCCGATACAACGATATGACACATCATCAACAACTTGTAACAAATGTAGGGCCTTATATACGTGGGGATTTGCAACAGTGCTCACCCGTTTACACATATAAAACTATTGAAACTGGAATCAAGGAAGTGTACGAGATTCACTACAAATTCGTAGTCGATTTTGGGCATCTGACTGAATGGTTACAAGGTATAACCCCTACGTGGCACAAACTCACACTGGAGTCTAAGGGTTATCGCGGGAATACTTGGACAAAGCACGAAGGTGCCATGTGTCTGGCTAGTTTCCCATAGGTAGTCGACCCGCATCGTCCAACCCTACTTTATATATATATATATATATATATATATATATATATATATATATATATCATACACATATATATATATACATATATATACTTAACATATATATGTATATATAATTTATATATTACACATGTATATGCATACATACACATGTGTGTGAGCTGATTGCTCGCCACCGCGATCCACACATACACAATACCTTAATCGGTTTGCAAATAAATGCGGAAAGAACGGGAGTTCGAGTATGGTCATTTGGGCCAAAACAAGGCTGCAGTTCAGCCATAATCGTAGGCCTTGACTTGGATCAAGTGGTCACTGAAGGTGACAACAGTCTAATGGGGCACCAAAACTACAAAGGACCCGGGTGCTGTTGACACCCGGTAGCCTATTGCAGTCATACTGCAACGGGCTAGGTGTGCAGGTCTGGTCCTCCAGACCAGACCACTAGGTCTGGTCCTCCAGACCAGACCACTAGGTCTGACAAGAGTCTTGGTCTGAACCCACGGTTCAGACCAGACTCTTAGATAGTTTGGCAAGCCCAAATCGGGCTACCAAAGTGGCCAGCACCCGGTAGGCCTCTCGGTGCCAGGGTACTGCTGGGGTCTAGTCGTGGGTCTGGTCCATAGGACCAGACCCCGCTGTCAAGGTTCACACAGGTCTAAACCCTTGGTTCAGACCTGAACAAAAGGGTTAGCTTGGGCGGCCAAGGTGCCTAGCACCCGATAGCTCGCACCCAGCTAAAAAGAAAAACTGGGCCAGGCCCAACACGCCACAGCCTGGTAGGGGTCTGGCCCCTAGGTCCAGACCACTTGGTCTGTCGTGGCACTGGTTTGAACCCATGGTTCAGACAAGTAGCCTAGGCCAAAACACAGGCCCGAATCTGGGCTACCAACATGAGCAACAGGTGACCCACAAAATGCCCAAACGCCAAAAAAAAAGGAAAATTATAAAGGGTTTGGTCGTTGGGTCTGGTCTGTTGGACCAGACCACCCTAACCCTAGAGCCTGAGCCCATGGGCTTGGATCAACATGCCAAAAGGGCTGGGTGCCTGCTACAGGCCCGCTCATCCGGCTAGACCATTCGGGTGCCTTTGGTACCCAGTGGTCGGCTACACGCCAAACACCAAAAGAATAAATATATATATATATATATATATATATATATATATATATATATATATATATATATATAATGTGAGGCCTCCCATGGCCAAGAAAACAGAGTGTCTCTGGTCGAGCTTAACTCAGACTAGGGAGCACTTAGTTGGTCGGTTCCAATAGGGGGACCGTCCAAGCGAAGAAACTAAAATCAAGGGCAACAACTAGTGACTAACCAAAACTCACTTCAGTGTGTGTGTGTGCACCAACTGCGATTAGGAGCAGACCCTCCATCATAAAAAAAAGAGATAAGGAAAAATTCTGGATGAGGCTTCTAAGCAACAAAAGAAAAAGAAATATCATCATGGACCCAGGCCAGCAACCCGCGGTTGGTTGAACACCCTTGATTCACATGGACTGGGAAGAGAAATGCTCCAAAAAAAATGAAAAACAAAAGTAAGAAATGAGCTATCTAACTCCGCCAAGGGATGTGCATGCATGGATGCCATCAACCCCTTGGCTTCATGCATTAATCGTATGCACAAGGAGGCATGCACTCCTTTTTCCAGCAAGAAACGAAATATGAAACAAGTTATTGGAGCTTCACCTTAGAAGCTTGAAAGAAAATGGATCGGCTGAAAAGGTCTTCCTCCAAAAATGGCTGAACCACACCTCACAACTAAAGAGTGTGAGAGAAGAGAGTGAGAGTGTGTGAGAGAAAAAAAATTGCCCTCTTTGGTCTCTCGATTTTTCCAAAGAGGGTTTTAATGGTGGTAGGTGGGATATGGACGGTGGGGATTCACTCTACCAAGATGAGGGGCTGAGAGTGGGTCACGATTCCCCACTGTCGCCCAGCTCCTCCAATCGTTTCTAAGAATTCGAAAATGCTCTTAAAATTTTCAAGGGTGCAATGGGGCTGCCGCCACATGCACCCAATGAGGTGTTTTAAATCCTCATAATGACCTTCCCCCTTGGGAAGTGTCATTGGGATTCTCTTGAATCCCAAGGAAAAGGCTCCCCAACGTCATCATGGTGCTCTCATGCACCCTCCAAGAAGGAAAAGGTCGACCCCTCCTCCTTCTCATAAATTCAATTTACTTTTTAGTTTTTTTTTGTTCTTGTTTTGTGTAGGGCCAATCGTGACACTCCCTTGAAATCCATCCTTTACATATTACAAAGCTGCCACCCTCCCAGCTGGTCAACTTGACCAGCTGGTCTCATGACCATGGTCGTCCCAAAACAAATCTCAAGTGGTCGACCATGGGCTTGGTCGACCCTTGACCATCTAAAAAAAAGAAAACGTTTTACAATTCTTTTTTTTAATGAATTTTAAATATACTTCATCATGTATATTTATTTTTATTTTATTTTTAATAAAATTAACATTTCAAAGCCTAATCAAGAGAAAAATCTCTTCTTCATACGAAATGGCTCTCGTTTGGGCCCTCGCTAAATCACTAAGCGGTCTCCCATAAATCACATGCACTGACCGGGGTTTTGAGTCGTTCGGGCCTCAAATTTTGGGACAACTCAAATATACGTATAATAAACTTTCCCTAAAAATTTTGGAGGTTATTTCGTCACAGATTTTGCTCAATTGCTAAAAATGAAAAGCTAGCAAATTAAACAAGAAATTTCCATTCACAACGACACTTCGCGTAATATTACTTCAAAATTATCGTGGACCTTACAGGAACTCTACATATATTTAAGAGAAAACTGTAAAAAATATATGCTAAAATTGCATATATATTTTTTAGATAATTGTCTCTGTTCTAAGGTCTATATCTCTCCACTCCAATGTCAAAAACCTATATTTTTGTAGTCGATAGAAAGCTTAGACATAAGCCTATAACTTTTCTGTTTTGAGTCAGAGAAAAAAACCCTTTAGGGTTCCCATTTTGAAGCTTCAAAATTAGAATAGAAGCATGCTTTGAAGACCGAAACAACCGAATAATCTAGTTTCCAAAGGATGTTTTTTTCTAACTGCTTATCAGATTAAGGTGATTTTAGTGACGTTGGAAAGCCAATGTCTTGATCTATCTCTATTATTATTTTTTATATTTTTTTTCACCCCATATGACTGAAAAATAGCATAGAACAAACATAAATGACAGAGTCACACCTGTTCAATTCTACAGAGCATGCTTCTATTTCATTTTTGAAACTCAGAAACGATGGTCATAAAGGAGTTTTAGGTTCTGACTTAAAACAAGAAAGTTGCCTATGTCTCAACTTTCTAGCGAGTATAAAAACAAATTTTTTTGCCATCGGGTCATAGAGATACAAATCTAAAAATAGAAATTGTTTTGCAAAAAACAGTTACATTTGAGAAAAAAATCACATATATTTAAGAAATCTTGTGTGCGAAGGGTAAAAATATCTTTTTAAAACACGATGTTTGTGATTTTGGACATTAAAAGAATATAAAAAATTGTAAGACATTTCAAAAAATGCATCATATTTGCTGTACAAAATAATTTTTTGTTTGTTATACTGAAATCAAATGGTTCCACACAATCTATACTGGAATAGTCCCAAACCCAAACCTACTCGAACATGAACCAAATATATACTCAAACCTAGTATGTATTTGAACTCACCTGAACCCAAATCCCACATGTACTCGAGACTGAACCGAGTATGTACTTAAACCCAGTATGTATTGAACCCACCTGAATCCAAACCCGTTTTCACATAAAACTATACCTTATCCAAACTAAAATCTGTTCGCTTTTGAACCATTTTGATAATGACACAACATTGATATCTTCATATTTTAACTTTGACATAATTGACTGGTTTAAAAATAATATTCTTTTTATATTTAGAATTTTACTTGCTTTAGAATAGTGAATAACCTTCTCGACTTGAGTGTTTATATCAAAATTTGTCTAGCATATAATCCTCCTAAAGAGTAGCTGACTTGGTGTATTTAAATTTTTACTAAGGGTACTTGAGTCTACAATATCAATCATATTTAGGCTAAAACTGAAATCCAAACCTGTTAAGACTCAACCGGATCGTAACCTAATTGGATAACTTATATGGGTTGATATTTTTCAGTTACACCCATACCTGAATCTGGACCCAAATCAAAATGGGTCGACTCTGGGTCTAATTCTTAAACCCCATTAAAACTGGTCTATTCAAGATCTGACCCATTTATACCTAACGGTCCTAACCCGATGTATACTCAAATCTGTTGACTTGTATGGGTATAATTTTTAAGCATACTAGACCATACCCGGATCATATTGCGTTGGGTTTGGGTCTAACTTTTAGACCCAATTCTCAATTGAGCTTGAAAGAACCCAAACCAAACCTGACTCAGTTACACCCCCAATCCATATATAAGTTTGAACTAGATCTCAAGGTACAAACGTATTGGCATTTTCCAAAATTTATATGGTAATATTGGATCTTCCAACCAATTCAGTTCGGATATACCCAACTCAGTTACACCCCTAGTGAATCCTCGAGTCTTCGTGTTAGAGAGCCGCACAGTAAATTTGTTGGTTTCCGTGGAAGGCATCCAAAAGCTACGCCCCACCACCGAAATGGACTTTCCACACGAACAACAAAAGGGACCCCACATTTGGTGCACTCACATCGCACACTTTGGTGTGCTGCCTCACCTGATACGCTATTCATCTTCTGTTGGGCCCCACAACTAACAAGTTTTTGTAGTTTGTACCCATTAGTTAGGCAGGGCAGTCAGGTGCAGCTGCACACTCAAAGTGTGCAATATGATTGCACCTGTTCTAAGCCCTCTTGTTTGCCTCTCCTTGGCCGGATCCTAGGAAATGCCTTCCACGGGATAGAAGCAGAAAACCATAAATTTCCCATGAGAAAAACTGCCACTAACATGCACCGTTCCGATAAAAGGAAGCTCCGCGCTCTTATCCTTGCAATGGGTTTCCTCCCAACGCTTCCCCTCTGGCTCAGTTCGTCTTTTTCTAGCAAGCTTGGTATATCAGTAGACGTCTTTGCGGTCACCCTGATCTCTGAATAAAAAACATCATATTTCAGAGGAAATAAGGTAGATGATGCTTCTCATGCCTACAGAGAAATTCATGTTCAGTTCTTTCTTTTCATCTTGTTCATAATTGATTATAACCAGTTATTGGTCTTTCTTCTTGTTACGATTCTTTCGTGTTTCATTATGATTAGCCTTGAACGTTGTTACGGTGTGACTCATTGGAGTAGCAGCTGGTTGAGTCAAAACGAAGGAGTTTGTGTCATAGTTCAATTCTTAAAGCCTATTTCTTGACGATGGTTCTTTGGAATCCCTAAAGTCTAAGTCTGTTTTGTAAAAACTTATGGGCTTCTTGATCTATTTGAGTGATTCCTCGTCAATAAATTAGTTCATCATCAGAAATAGCCCTGGCTAAACTTTGGCTGAACTGTAGCCTTATGTAAAACCCGTACCTAGCCAAACTAGGTGGGCTGGGAAAGTGGGGAGAGGAAGGGACTTCCCCTCCTGCTGTGAGCCACCCAATTCCTCTTCTCATGTACGGAGTGGTGGGGAAGAGGGAGAGCTCCCTTGTTAATGTTCGTTTAATGGGGGATGAAACCCCCATTTCCACGAGCCTATAAAAGGCCAGAAGGAGAGATCGAGAGGGAGGGAGTGCTATCCAGCAAAAGGTAAGCCTCCTCTTTCGTTTGTTTTGTTTTTCTTATTAAGGATCAGAGAAGAAGGAGGCGAGACAGAGGGTGGCTCCTCTGTCTCGGCCACCTCGATCAGCTTCCGGCAACCACCATGGTTGCTGGCAGGTTAAAAAAAAAAAGAGGCAGGGGCAAGGGGTGACACCATCCCTGCCGCCCTCCTGGAAGGGGAGGAGAGGGAGACGCCTCCTTCAGACCTCGCAGCCTGCAACCACCGTTGCCTGCAATACAATTATGTGAGAGAGGAGGGAGGCAGCCACCGGCAGGGGGTTGTGGGTGGCAGCCATTTCTGAGGAGGGACCACGGGCCCTGTCTCGGTTTTCTTAAAAGAGAGAGAGAGAGAGAGAGAGAGAGAGAGAGAGAGAGAGAGAGAGAGAGAGAGAGAGAGAGAGAGAGAGAGCGACTCAATCTGGGAACGTCAGACCGAGTTGAATCAGATGTCTCGGCCTGTTATCAAGACCGTCTCTGTCTGGGTTCACCAAGAAGGGCGAGACAGAGAAGGGCGCTGTTCACAAACGACCCAGACCGAGTCGGATCAATAAAGGGAACTCCTCGGTTTTTATAAAAAGCCCTAGACCAACTCGGTTCAGGTTCTAATCAGACCCAGTCAGCCAAAGTCTCTGGTCTGAGTTTGAACCAGAGCAAGTCAGGTGGGTCTGAGCCCAGACCAGCTTGGTCTGGGTGAGACTCCTATCAAGTGCGATAATAAAAATAATAATTATATAAAAAACAAAATAATTGGATATATATATATATATATATATACAGAGAGAGAGAGAGAGAGAGAGAGAGAGAGAGAGAGAGAGAGAGAGAGAGAGAGAGAGAGAAGGATTGTCTCAATTTTCCATCATGAACCGGATCTAGTTCAGATCCAGTAGTAGACCAAACCACAACAGGTCTGGACCAAACCGTATCATAATTTGTTTTTGATCCAGTAGGACCAAACCTGAGTGGATCAAGTTTGAGCCCAGTCTGGACCTAAACCCAAACTAGATAGATTGTGGGTTTCACTTTGTACCAAACTCAGAATGAATTAGGTTCGAATATGTGGTACCAAATCTAGATCCAGTGTGAGAATCAGAAACCCAATCTCTGTTCATTCTGAGATCCATATTAGGTTGGTTTTGGATCTGGAACCAAAAGTGAACCAGGGAGGTCCAGTGTGGATTAAACCTAGACCAGGCTGAGTCTGGGTTAGGTTTAATGTGAGGATAAGATTGAAACCTACTGAGGATGGGTTTGGGTTAGGTTCGATATTAGGTGGGTTCAGTTTAGAGGGTTTGGGCTAGGTTCAATAAGTCTAGAATTTGTTAAAAAGTAGATTGGATCTAGTGCGAGAATCGGAGACTAGATCTCTGTTCAGTTTGAGATCCATATTAGGTTGGATTTGGATTTGGACCCAAAACTGAACCAAAGAGGTCCAGTTTGGATTATACTTAGACCAGATTGAGTCTGGGTTAGGTTTAATGTGAGGATAGGATTGAACCCAGCTTAAGCTAGGTCTGGGTTAGGTTTTGTATTAAGTGAGTTCAGTTTGGTTAGAGCTTAGATCCGGCTAAGTCTGAGCTAGGTTCAATAAGTCCAGAATTTGTCAAAAAGTAGAGAAAGGGTAGGGTATGACAGGGTGTTTTTAGGGTTTTGAACCCCCCAACCTCTCATCTACAGGAAACTACTACTTACCAGTTGCCCAACTTGGGATAGTTTGTCAAAAAGCGCAAACAAAATGTATATATACTTGTTTCGGGTTGGATATTTAAGATTCAAATCCAGGTCAGATCTGATCCAGAATTTGAGAATAAGAGTAGAAAGTTAGTATGGATCTTTCAAGAGTTTTGTTATTCGAATCCCGATACGTTTGAGAGGTGAAAAGATCAATTTGCCTTTGTTATGCTCATTTAGTAAATTAGACATAATTCTTCACTCCAATATAGGATTCAGGTGATTTTTGGATCTCTGAACTTCTCTTCTCGAGAATGATCCATTGGCATGAGGCAAGATAACAAACTCTGAGAATGTGAGATAAGAGTTTGGCAATGAGGCTTAGGGGTATTTTCATAATTTTATATAAGATGGGACTTTAATGATATTTTAGTAATTATTGAGATTTCTGCTCATTTTAGATTAGGATTTGTAGGGAGACTAAGGTTGTTCCTTAGTTTGAGAATTGAGCGATTATGGTAAGTGAACATTTATAAATTTTTTCGTAGATAAATAAGATACATGCTTGTTCATATATGTATCTTGTCGTGCAATTTCATGTGTTATAAGAATGCTAGTTATTTCATGTTTTGAATAGATCAACTGAATGACATGCTTTGATTCTATATTTTTGATATTTTCAATAAGATGCATAAAGATTGTGACACATACTACATGCTTATTTTCAGTACTTGATTATGTTATGTAAATGTTATAAGATAATATGATTCATATCATAAATGTACCTTATTGTGGAAATGAGAATGATATTTTGAGACATGTAATATGATGCAAAAATGAATACTTGACTTTGAAAAAGAAAAGTAGAGTTTCAGGGGCTTTGTTTGAGGTGTGTATCTTGTTTGTACTCGAAATTGTTCGGAAATTTTTGGGTAACTCTTAAGGGTTGAAAATATTACCTATTAAACACATGTAGGATGTAACATAAACCACAAACCTTAGGGGCAAGCATAGCCTCTTGAGCTTTTCAGCTAGCTATTGATGGTCATTTTGGGGCTCTCGACTTGCAATCGATGAACAAATCTACAGCGATTGTGACTTCATAGTCTGGACTAGTTTGAACTATGTTGTTGTGAGTGGTTTATATGTCTGACTAACACCGTAGACTTTGAAGTTGTCTACATGGGTTCTTATACCCCACAAAGTTATTTTCGATATAGCTTATTGGTGTAGAGTACGCGATTGAGAATGATGAAAGATAATTGGTAGAGAGGGATAAAATACATAAACATGTGTGCTTAGTTAGCAAATTAAATTAAGAATAGAAACTTAGAGTTCACTACAATTGTAACGGTCGAGTCTTATTTGTATATAAAAACTTACAGAGTTGTAGACTCACCTTCACTTGGTTATAACTGTAAGTTCAGGAGCAACTGCAGACAAGAGGACTTGACTTGTGGACTTGGCATTGGCTACTGGTAGATTTAGAAGTATTTGGGGTACTTTGCTTTATTTCTATATTTTATTTGATGTTATTGACATGTAGTTTGATCCTTGAACTCGGATGGGCACTGATGATTATGTTGATGTTAAATAAATGAACTTAATGTTTATATAGACCATGTTATTAAATTTTTTTTTTGGCTTGGTGTTTGAGTTTGTTTTGGTAATTTTCATCAGGGAATTAATGTCCGTGAACTTGGGCTCGAGAGGGCCCGGTTCGGGTCGTTACTGTAAAAGTATCTTCAACAAGATACTTTAGTCGATAACACAATAACCTTGAGAATAAATGTGTGAACATACACACCCAAGAACACTTGTGCACAACAAGCACAACACACCGAATCACAAATGTGCAAATGCACTCGTAAGATTCATAAATCACTAAAGAGGTTGGGCTACAATCCCAAATCCCTTGAGAAAATACAAGAGAAGCTGCCCATATATATAGGGCTTGGAGAAGGCCTTGGGAGGGGCTCCACATAGTCGTTGGAGCCCCTCCAACGACTAGTGGGTTGGGCCCCTCCCAATGCAAGTACAGTGCATTAAATGTAAAAAGAAAAAGGAATAAAGAAAAAAGAAAAAGAAAATAAATACAAAAACATATTCTCGAAAAAGAATATGTGTAAAATTCCTAAACTACCCTTACTAGGAATATATATATTTTATATATATAATTGGTAAATACATATACATATATTATATATATGTATATGTATTACCTTATATATATAAAATATATATGCGAAGTTACAAGTTTGATTACATAATTTAACACCCCCCCTCAAACTTAGGGCAAGATGACCGAAAGTTTGCCAAGAAGGAAGTTGAACCGCGGAGCGCACAAGGCTTTAGTAAAGAAATCTGCCAACTGATATTCGGACGTGACATAAGGGAGATCAATAACTCCTCGGAGATATGCTTCACGAACATAGTGACAGTCCATTTCGATGTGTTTAGTCCGCTCATGAAAGGTGTGATTCTTTGCAATGTAGATTGCACTCTTGTTGTCGCAGCATAGCTTGGTGGGTCCTTCAATTTTGATCCCCATGTCTTCTAGCAGTTGATGAATCCAAACAATTTCCATAGTAGTAGTGGCCATGACACGATATTCAGCTTCAGTTGAGGAGAGCGACACTTTTTGTTGCTTCTTGCATCTCCACGAAATTAGTGAGTCTCCTAAGAACACACAGAAACCAGTGGTGGAGTGACGGTTATTTGGGTCACCTCCCCAATCTGAGTCAGTATAAGCAATCAATTTTAAGTCAGAAGAAGAGGATAGAAAAACTCCCTTATTTAGAGTACCCTTTATGTATCTTACAATTCGTAAGATGGCACTCATGTGAACGGATGTAGGCGCATGCTGAAACTGACTTACAGTGTGAACTGCATGGGATATATCTGGTCTGGTAATACTCAGATACATCAGAGATCCTACAAGCTGTCTGTAGGGTGTAGGATCCAAAAGGGGAACCCCGTCATCAATTTTCATCTTTGCTCCTACTACCGCAGGAGTTTCACAAAGCTTCTCATCTGTAATACCTGACCTGTCAATGATCTCAGAGGCAAACTTAGTTTGAGATAAAAAATATCCTCTAGGAGAGTATGCTACTTCAATTCCCAAAAAATAAGTTAGAAAACCCAAGTCAGACATTTCAAATTTATCTTTTAAGATAGATTTTATACGCTTAACCCCGTTAGAATCACTCCCAGTGATGAGCATGTCATCAACATACAAAAGTAAAATTACAATCCCTGCATTGGATTTTCTAACAAATAGAGCAGTGTCAGTAAAACAAGAGGAAAAACCATTCTCAATCATAACAGAGTTAAATCTATCATACCAAGCCTTGGGAGCTTGTTTTAGGCCATAGAGTGCTTTTTGAAGACGAAGCACCTTTCCCTTAGGAGTCTCCATTCCAGGAGGAACATCCATGTAAACTTCTTCACTTAAGTCGCCATTTAAAAATGCATTTTTCACATCCATTTGATAGATGTTCCATTTGTTGATAGAGGCAACGGTTATAAGACATCGAACAGTGACCATACGAGCTACAGGAGCAAAAGTTTCTTCATAGTCAATACCATATTCTTGACTATATCCTTTTGCAACCAAGCGAGCTTTATACCTTTCAAGGGATCCATCACTTTTAGTTTTTACTTTGAAGATCCATCTGCACCCTATTGTTTTCTTGCCTTTAGGAAGATTTTGAAATTCCCAGGTTTTGGCTTTTCTTAGAGCCTCAAGTTCATTGTCCATGGCATTAATCCATTCAGGGCACTTTCGTGCTTCTTCAAAATTTCTAGGTTCTATATAAGAGTGGATGACACTAAGGCAGACTCTATATCTTGGTGAAAAAGAGTCATAGGAAATGAACCTAGAAGGAGGCCTTCTACTTCTCTCAGTTCTACGAGGGATCACTTCATTCTGAGAGGCACTGGAACTGGCATCATTATATCTGTCAAGAGCACTCCTAAAGTTGTTTTGATCTCTATGAGAGTAGGTGATAGGGTCTCTAGGTAATTCAATCGGTTGATGTGACGAAAGAAGCAAGAAGATGTTTTCCTCGGTTTCAAATTCATTTGGGTTACTTTGATCTGACTCATTATCACTAGTATCATCGTCCTTATTCAGTAAATCAAATAAAAAAGAATAATCCATATTTTCATCATGGGGGTCACAACGTTCAAATCCACTAATATTTTCCAAAAAACTCACGTTTCTGGACACATACAATTTATCACTTTTGATATCATAACAACGAAACCCTTTTTGGGTTTCAGAATAGCCAAGAAAGGCACAAGGAATGGCTTTAGGAGAAAGTTTGTCATTCTTATCAGTGAGAACAAAACATTTACACCCAAAGACCCTTAACCTGCTATAATCAGGTTTTTTATCATACAGTTTTTCAAAAGGGGAAATTTTGTTTAAATTTTTCGATGGGAGTCGGTTTATGAGATAGACAGAAGTAAGGGTTGCCTCAGCCCAAAGATTTTTTTGAATGTTTTGAGAAATGAGCAGAGTCCTAGTTGTTTCAATGATGTGCTTGTGCTTTCGTTCGGCTAACCCATTTTGTTGAGGGGTTTTCGGACAAGATTTTTGGTGAAGAATACCAAAATTTTCAAGATAACTCTTAAATTCATTTGAGAGGTATTCTCCTCCAGAGTCAGACCTAAAGATTTTCAAACATCCATTGAATTGATTTGAAATCATCATGTGAAAATTTTTAAAGGTTGAAAAAACTTCATGTTTATGTTTAAGGAAATAGATCTAACAAAACCTAGTATAGTCATCCACAAAGATCACATAATATGAAAATCCTCCTTTTGACATTACCGGAGCCGGTCCCCATACATCGAAATGGACAATTTCAAATGGTTTTGTCGTAAACATGGATCTTTGAGGAAAAGGCAAACATTTCATTTTCCCAAGAATGCATTCATTACACAAAAAATCACTTTTACAAAGATGTTTAACAAAAGGCAAATAGGAGATTTTAACTATATTGGGATGACCCAATCTCTTATGCCATACATGAATATCTTTGTTTTGGACGACGTTGCAAAATTGACTCTTGGGAACTTGAAGAAAATCTACGTAGTAGAGGTCTCCTCTTCTAGAGCCTTCCCCAATCAATCTCCCGGACTGGCGATCCTGTATCCAACACTTATTAGAAGAAAATTTTATATCGCAACCATGGTCCGAGAGTTGGGAAACAGAAAGAAGATTTAGGTTAAGGTTTGAGATAAAGCGAATTTTTGGAACAAAGAAGTCTTGTTTTTCAAAATTACCTATTCCTTTAATCTCAAGAGATGTTCCGTCCGCGGTTGATACGAAGGATGAAAAAGAATTTTTAGAAAAATTTGAAAGAGAGCAATAGCTAGGGGTCATGTGAAAGGATGCCCCGGAATCTAAAAGCCAAGATGACTTACCGGGGGAAGAGGATGACATAGCGGCTCCGGAAGTACCTCCCTTGAGAAGAGGTTGTAGTGCTTCTACGATTTGTTGAAGAGAAAAAGACTCACTTGATGAAGAAGGTCGTTTTTCAACTTGGGATGTCATAGCCGTTGCAATCAATTTCTTCCATTTAGGACACAAAGGTTTGATATGTCCGGGTTCTTTACAATGATAGCAAGTCACTTTACTATAGTCTCTTTTGCCATACCGATCATTTCCTCCTTGACCTTGATTCTTGAAATGAGGAGGTCTATAGGTCCTCATGTTATTTTCCGGTCTTGACACGGCATTAGCCATTTCACCATCTTCTTGAGTAGAGGAAGTAACAAGAATGCTAGGATTATTTTTGCCAATCCCCATACAGGTTTCTTCACCACTTAGCTTGGTGATAACATCTTCAAGTGAGGGGGATGTGAAGGCGGAGAGAAGAGAGGACCGAACTTGTTCAAATTCGGGTCTAAGGCCATTTAAAAAATTGAAGAACCGGTCTTCTTCAAGTTGTTTGTGCCTTAATTCGATTGCCTCACCACTCCATTTAGGTTCAAGGATTGCGAGCTCGTCCCAAATAGAGGATAATTCGGCAAAGTACTCCCGAATGGTCATGTCATTTTGTTGGAGAGTCAAAGCCCTCTTTTGAAGAAAGTACTTGTGGGATATATCTCTTGAGGTGTATATTTTCTCAAGATATACCCAAGCTTCGGAAGCCCTTTTAAATTTGATGATATTGACGTTTATCTTGGTCTTAACGGATGAAAAAATCCAAGATAAGATCTTGAAGTTCTTCATTTCTCAATCATCATGTTTCTTAGAATACTCTTCAAGGGCCATTTGCCTTTCATCCCCTTCAAGGATCTTAATATCCCCTCCTTCAATAATGGTAATTTTGGGTTCCGGTTCCGGTATGGATGTAACGACCCCAACTCATCCCCTTTGAAAATGCGGATTTTTTTTTTCTAAAACAGTGCGGAAAACTTCCCAGAGACCCGGGGTCCTCACAGTTCCAATTCCAACTGGATAGCCATAAACCACAAAAGAACTTGCAATTAACATCCATAACTAACCATTACCTTTATTCATGAATTAAAAACTAATCTCAAAAATAAAGTGTCTGACTCAAGTAACCACTGATGACAATAAGCAAATAACAAGACACTAGACTGAAAAACTAAATAAAGAGCCACTCTGTCCACAAAGAAGACTGTCAAAACTCGTTGTGACTCCTGCGCCCTCCCAGTAGCTGTCGACTTCACTGATCACCTGTTCCTGCGAAAAACCAATGAAGTAGGGTGTCAGAATCGAAATCCTGAGCACAACTACTTCTTAATGAAACAAGTGAGATAAAGAGTAAGATGAGATATCATGCAACAATTGAGGGAAATACATACAAGACAGTTTATAGCATTTGGAAATTTATTCATGCAACAATCATAAATGCTAAGCATGCAAAAACAGTAAAGCAGTAGCATGTACTAAAACTTCAGCATGCAACAAGAGATAACCATTCAGCACCTACCATCATGTATTGATTAAGGGAATCATTAAAGGATGCATGATCTAATGCATAACAGGAAAATGCATGACTTTTGTGCAATGCATGAATCATTTTATTATCTTCCATTTAGTCTTTTGTTTCCTTATTCATGCCCTATTAAATGCATACAACTTTAAGTTTCTCTTTTTAATTATCGTTGCCCGCGGATACACCAAACGGGTACAAACCCCGAGGTTAAGTTAGGTTCTCAGGGTAGCTTAGCACACAATTTATATTTTATTACTGGGTTCCCAACTTAGCCCTCGACCGAATCACCTTCGGAACATTAGACCTCCACATCTAATGTCGGGGACACAAGGGACACCCCACGCCCACAAGTGCCACTTTCTTGGTACCAAAAACAACAGTTGTGTCAAACACACCACTCCCGGGTAAAGTGGCGGACTGTCCCTAAAACCGTGGCCAGGAGAAGGAACCTAAATATCGGGTTCAGGGGACTAAAATTAGCACACAGAGTTTTGTATCCTCACAGTCTCCCCAAGATCGGATTTCTAAGATCCCATTCTCCAGATGAGTGATCCCAGAAGGTTTATTACACTGTGCTTTATTATTACTTTTTATTAAGATTTATTTTCTTAAGTTTTGCAACATCATATGCAAAAAGAAAGACAAAAGCTCGCATCTACCTCGCGAGAGCCATCACAGGACTCCGGCCTGCGGAAACATATAGAACAGTGCAATAAAGCTGAAATATTTATGAAGCATGATCTTTGAAATGCATTGAAATGAGTAAGGGAAAATATTCCCACAGCTCGGGTTTACCAAACCCTCGATGATTCATTTTGATTACCGGGACAGTAATACAGGGATCACAAATTCAATACCATATTTAATTTCTAAGACATATCAGAATTAAACTATGGACGAATTATCATCTCATTCTAACCATTCAAGTTCAAATAAAAGATGCCTATTAACATGAAAATTTTGATGCAAGACTTTATTAAATAATATCAACGTTATTCTGACCATTCCAGTTCAATTAAAAGATATCTATCAACATGATAATGCTGATGCAAAACTTCATTAATCAATATCAACTTATTCTAACCATTCAAATTAAAATAAGAATGCCTATCAGCTTGATAAATCTGGTGCCAAATTCCATTAAACAATATCAATTTATTCTAACCATTCAAAATAATAAGAATGCCTATCAGCATGATAAATCTGATGCACCACTTTATTAAATAATATCCACAGTATTCTGACCATTCAAATTAAAATAAGAATGCCTATCAGCTTGACAAATCTGATGCCAATTCCATTTAAACAATATCAATTTATTCTAACCATTCAAAATAATAAGAATGCCTATCAGCATGATAAATCTAAATGTTTTTCCATAAAATTTCATATCGATATATGAAAACACAAAATGGGTCAACAAAGATGGATCAGAAGCTAAGAAAATATTTATGTTCATAATGGAAGATTAGGATAGATCACAAAGAGAGTTGACTTGATTTAAGTTGAAATAGAAACATACACTGTATGTATCACAGATACGTACATGCATCATAGTGATATATTCATGTATTAAGAAAAATACAATTGAGACTTGTTATTGCTAAAAAAAAAACATGATTAAACATGATGTGTAGAAAAACAAATCAGCCCAGAAGGCTTGTAACTTCAATCTCATCCTTCTCTTACTGTCCATATCTTAATCCAACAGCTTAAGCATCTTTTTTTTTTGTAAAGATGAAAACACCAAGCCCAACCCAGCCGACCCTGTCGGCTGGGTCCAAAAGCACGCACACAGGTCCAGTATGGACCTGTGTATGCTGTCAAAAGGACAGCAGAAGCTACCCCACCAAAACTGGGTTTTTTTATACTGCATAAAGCTCTATTTCATTTATTGAGAACACGAACCTGCCCAGCCGAGCCGACCTTGTTGGCTGGGCTTAACAGCATATACACAGGCCCAGTGTGGGCCTGTGTATGCTGTCAGTCACCAACAGCATAACTAATTTTTGCACAACTGAAATTTCTTCTTTTTTTTTTGTAAAAAGATACCCAGCCCAGCCGACTGCATACCTGGGCCCCAAACCATGCAGGAAAAGCTTTTTAAAATCTGTCTTTTTCTTCAATTCAACCAGAGCACAGAAGGTGCAAGGGAGTAACAGTGGAAACTATCCTCCATGAGATTTCCATCGACTGCTGCATGAAAATCAGACCTCCACCGATGCCCCATTTGAATCAAAAAGAGGTACCCGTACCTTTTTGAAGGGTATTCCGGCTATCGGATGCTGGGGACGCGAAGACACGGTCGGCTGGGGTTGCCCCTTGCTGATGCCGTGACAGGGAGCTCGCTGGAGGGCTTTTGGTGGCTGTCACAGCTTTCCGGCGTGTGCGCACAGAGCAAGCGAGAGAGATGGGGAAAGATGGGGAAGAGAGAGCCCGAGTGAAGAGGGCATAACCCTCTCTTCACCCCCCTTTTATCGACCCCAGGCCCCCTCCTTCCTCGCCGAGATGGGAGGGGGAGGTCGGTTACGCCCTGCGTAACGCCCCCTTTCCTTTCCTGTTAGGGTTTATCGGGCAACCCTTATCGGGTTGCCCTTTCTGTTTTAAAAAGGCTGTTAGTTGGGGTGGGGCTCGGGTCCGAACCCGGGACCCCCAACCCGGCCCCAAACAAAATGGGTCCACAAGTGGATCCTCGATTTAAATTAAAATTTTAAATTAGAAAAATTTTCATTTATTTATTAGTACCCTTTAAATCAAGATTTCAAATAATCAATCCTAATTACCCCCCCCCCCCCCCTTTATGGGTCCTGGATCCGTAATGTGGATCTAGGCCCAAATTGAAAAATTTGAAATATTTTCAAATAAAAATTCTCGGGTTTTACATCCCTACCCCCTTAAAAGAATTTCATCCTCGAAATTAGAACGTACCAAATAAAAGAGGATAGTGTTGACGCATATCCGCCTCAGGCTCCCAAGTGCATTCATCTAGCCCATGATGCTGCCAACGCACCTTTACAAATGGAATCGTCCTACTGCGTAGTACCCTTTCCTGGCGTTCCACAATCTCTATCGGCTTCTCGTCCATTGTTAAGTCTGGTTGTACCTTGATCGCCTCATAGTGAATTACGTGTGAGGGGTCAGGCACGTACTTTCTCAACATCGAGACATGAAAAACATCGTGAATCTGCGAAAACTGAGGAGGAAGGGCTACTCGATACGCAGTCTCTCCGACACGTCCAAGGACTTCGAAGGGTCCCACATACCTAGGACTCAACTTGCCTTTCTTCCCAAACCGGAAGATACTTTTCGTAGGCGAGATTCGAACGAACACGTGATCGCCTACCTCAAAACTGAGCTCTCTACGCCGCTGATCGGCATAACTCTTTTGCCTACTTTGAGCTGCAATCAACTTTTGTCGAATTAAACGCACCTGATCCGCATAGTGCTGGACGATTTCTGGAGACTCTACTGCTCTTACTCCAACCTCATCCCAACAAACCGGAGATCTACACGGTCGGCCATACAGTGCCTCATACGGGGCCATACCAATACTAGCATGAAAGCTATTGTTATAAGAAAACTCTGCAAGCTTCACATGTTTGTCCCAATCTCCTGCCCAATCCAAAGCGCACGCTCTCAACATATCCTCGAGCGTTTGAATCGTTCGTTCCGACTGCCCGTCTGTCTGTGGATGGAAAGCAGTACTAAACTTCAAGGTAGTGCCAAGGGCTTTCTGAAGCTGGCACCAAAATCGAGATGTGAACCTCAGATCCCGATCTGACACTATCGAACGAGGCACTCCGTGAAGCCTAACAATCTCCTCCACGTAGAGATCGGCCAAGCTTTCCAAGCTTTGACTAATCCTGATCGGAAGAAAATGAGCACTCTTTGTCAAACGATCCACAATCACCCATATGGCATCTCGTTGTCGTCGGGTCTTAGGCAGTCCTACGATGAAGTCCATCGAGATATCATCCCACTTCCACTCTGGAATCTCAAGAGGCTGCAAAAGTCCACCCGGTCTCTGGTGTTCAATCTTCACTTGCTGGCAAGTAAGACACCGAGATACGAACTCCGCGATATCCTGTTTCATCCCATTCCACCAACAAGTCCTTTGAAGATCTTTGAACATCTTGGTGGAACCAGGGTGAACGGAATACTTCGACCTGTGAGCTTCACTCATCAGCTCTTCCCGTAACGCTTTTGGAACCCACCATCGGTCCCCGAACATAATGGTTCCGCTCTCCTCCCGGCGAAACTGCGCTTCTGGCTTCTGAGCACTTTCGCACAACTTTCCAAAGTCCGGATCTTCTGATTGGAGTTCCTCAATTTGATCTATGATCTCTGGTCGGGCCTGCATCCCGGCACAAAGGATGCGCTCGGAGTCATCAGAAAAAGGTTGCCATCGTACGAACTCCTCGACCAGATTCCAACCGTGTCCAATCAAGCTAGCCGCTGTGACTGACGCCTTTCTACTAAGCGCATCCGCCACCACATTCGCCTTACCCAGATGGTAAGCGATGGAGAAGTCGTAATCCTTTAGGAATTCCAACCACCTACGTTGCCTCAAATTCAAGTCCCTCTGGGTGAAGATATATTTGAGGCTCTTGTGGTCAGACATGACCTCAAACGTTTCCCCATAAAGGTAGTGGCGCCAAATCTTCAGCGCGAACACTACTGCTGCTAACTCCAAGTCATGTGTGGGATAATTCTTCTCATGCACCTTTAGCTGTCGGGAAGCGTATGCTATGACCTTTCCATGCTGCATAAGAACGCAACCCAGTCCAGTCCCCGACGCATCACTGTATACCACAAAACCACCTGTCCCGGAAGGCAATGTCAAAACCGGCGCTGTGGTCAACCTCTTCTTTAACTCTTGGAAACTGTCTTCGCAGCGAGAGGACCACTCGAACTTCACTCCTTTCTGCAACAACCGAGTCATCGGAGCAGCTATACGCGAGAAATCTTGAATGAATCGACGATAATAACCCGCCAGTCCCAAGAAACTTCTAATGTCTGTCACCGTCTTCGGTTGTTCCCATGACAAAACGGCTTCCACCTTGGCTGGATCAACCTCTACACCTCTCTCGGATATCACGTGACCAAGAAACATCACCCTATCGATCCAAAACTCACACTTTGAGAATTTAGCATAAAGTTGATGTTCTCTCAGTGTCTGCAGCACGAGTCGCAAATGCTCTCGGTGATCTTCCACACTCTCCGAATATATCAGGATGTCATCTATGAACACGATGACAAAAGAATCCAGCCACAACTTGAAAACCCGGTTCATCAGATCCATAAATGCCGCAGGGGCATTTGTAAGTCCAAATGACATCACTAGAAATTCATAATGCCCATATCTGGACCTGAACGCTGTCTTAGGAATATCTTCGGTTTTAATCCTCAGCTGATGATATCCTAAACGAAGATCGATTTTCGAGAACACCTTGGCCTCTCTCAACTGATCAAACAAATCATCGATCCTAGGCAAAGGGTATTTGTTCTTCACCGTTACTTGATTCAACATGCGGTAGTCAATACAAAGTCGCATTGAACCATCCTTCTTCTTAACAAAGAGGACCGGGGCACCCCAAGGGGATACACTCGGTCTAATAAATCCTTTGTCAAGAAGCTCCTACAACTGCTTTTTCAGTTCCCCTAACTCAGCAGGTGCCATGCGATACGGAGCGCGAGAAACTGGTGCTGTACCAGGCACTAGCTCGATCGAGAACTCAATTTCTCGATGCGGAGGCAAACCCGACAAATCCTCGGAAAAAACATCCGGGAATTCGCAGACAACGTCTAACTGCTCCAAGGACGGCGCCCGACTGTCTTGAGCAGAAACACTAGCCAAGAATACCATGCAACCCTTCTTGTGGTACTTGGAGACCTTCAAAGCTGACACGATTTTCACCCCATCGGTTGGTCTCGTCGAATGGCACAACAATGCAGACAATTTGGGGTGCTCCAAGATTACCTTCCTGCCCCGACACTGGAGGGTCGCATTATGCTTGGACAACCAATCCATGCCCAAGATGACATCATAGAATGTCATATCCAAAATGACCAAATCGGCCGACAACTCATGGCCTTCTATCACCACGCATACGGACGGAAAATACTTCCCGCAGGAAGAGGATGCACCCATTGGTGACATCACATCGAGAGCCCTTTCGAGGCTAGATGAAACTAAATCGAGCAACTTTGCAAACGAGGAAGAAATAAAGCTGTGTGTTGCACCCAAATCAAACATAACACGTGCAAAGTGTTCGGCAACTAAAAATATACCTTCGATCAGATCAGCCTGATCATCCTGGGAGGTTGCTGTTGCTGCGTAGACCCGTCCATTAGTCTTGCGCTGACCCTGCTGCTGTTGAGGCCTCTGCTGCTGTGGTTGTTGCGGCTGTCCACCCGGAACCGCAGGCTTGTTCGGACAGAAGGGGGCAATGTGCCCTGGCTGCTGGCACTGGTAGCAGACCCCCTTGAACGATGGGCAAAAACCTAGTGGATGGTTCTTGCCACACCTGCGACATGCCGGCTGAGCCTTCCCCTGTTGTCTCCGCGGCTGAGGTCGGCCCTGTTGCGCGCCCTGCTGTCGCCCGTCCCAGGTCCGCTGCTTCTTCCCGTTCTGCACTCCCCCTCCTGTTGGAGGATTCTTTCTGGTCCCGCCTGAAGAACCTCCTCCGCTGCCACCCTTCTTCTGAAAACCACCTTTGGATCGTTCCCAGTCCTCGGTCAGTACGGTGGCCGACTCGATCGCCTCGGCCAGGGTAGAAGGACGACCCCTGAGCACACGAGTCCGTAACCCGTCCTTCAGTCCACACACGAATCTAGCCACCCTTGCCTTCTCATTCTTGAAGAGGTTTGGGCTATACTTCTCAAGACTCCGGAACCTGGTAGTGTATTCCACGAGACTCATGGTCCCCTGAGTCAGATCGAGGAACTTTTGTTGCATCTGCTCCTCGGCGTAAGGGGGAAAGTAGGCATCCAGAAACTCCTCCCTAAACGTCTCCCAAGGAATCTCATCCCAATCAACAAATTTCACCCTTCGCAGGGTGTCTCACCAGTTCATGGCATCGCCCTTTAAGCGGTACGTACCAAAGGGTGTCTTTCTCTTCTCAGGGACAAGTAAGACGTCAAACACCCGCTCAATCTCCTCGACCCACCTCGCAGCAGCCTCTGGGTCTGCCTTTCATGAAAAGGAAGGCGGGTCCAACTTCAGAAACCGCTCGAACGAAACGCCACCTGCGTTGGGAACAATATTGACTGGAGGGTCACGAGTCGCTGCCTGCGCGACTGCCTGTGCAGCCTGTGCCGCTTGGGCCGTTTGTGCAGCTTGTGCCGCCTGAAGATTCTGAGTCGCTTGTAGCGCCTGCGCTGTCTGTGTCGCTTGAGCCGTCATAGTCTCTGTCAGGGTATGGATGGCCTCCATCATGAAATCTCTTTGCTCCTGCCAGTTCGTGGGAGCAGCAGTAGAAGACGAAGTGCCTCTACGGGTATAGTGCGACATCTACAATGCACCACCTTTTTCAAATTAGACTATTATTGATACTACCCCCTTTTGAATGGTCATGTCATTTTGTTGGAGAGTCAAAGCCCTCTTTTGAAGAAAGTACTTGTGGGATATATCTCTTGAGGTGTATATTTTCTCAAGATATACCCAAGCTTCGGAAGCCCTTTTAAATTTGATGATATTGACGTTTATCTTGGTCTCAACGGATGAAAAAATCCAAGATAAGATCTTGAAGTTCTTCATTTCTCAATCATCATGTTTCTTAGAATACTCTTCAAGGGCCATTTGCCTTTCATCCCCTTCAAGGATCTTAATATCCCCTCCTTCAATAATGGTAATTTTGGGTTCCGGTTCCGGTATGGATGTAACGACCCCAACTCATCCCCTTTGAAAATGCGGATTTTTTTTTTCTAAAACAGTGCGGAAAACTTCCCAGAGACCCGGGGTCCTCACAGTTCCAATTCCAACTGGATAGCCATAAACCACAAAAGAACTTGCAATTAACATCCATAACTAACCATTACCTTTATTCATGAATTAAAAACTAATCTCAAAAATAAAGTGTCTGACTCAAGTAACCACTGATGACAATAAGCAAATAACAAGACACTAGACTGAAAAACTAAATAAAGAGCCACTCTGTCCACAAAGAAGACTGTCAAAACTCGTTGTGACTCCTGCGCCCTCCCAGTAGCTGTCGACTTCACTGATCACCTGTTCCTGCGAAAACCAATGAAGTAGGGTGTCAGAATCGAAATCCTGAGCACAACTACTTCTTAATGAAACAAGTGAGATAAAGAGTAAGATGAGATATCATGCAACAATTGAGGGAAATACATACAAGACAGTTTATAGCATTTGGAAATTTATTCATGCAACAATCATAAATGCTAAGCATGCAAAAACAGTAAAGCAGTAGCATGTACTAAAACTTCAGCATGCAACAAGAGATAACCATTCAGCACCTACCATCATGTATTGATTAAGGGAATCATTAAAGGATGCATGATCTAATGCATAACAGGAAAATGCATGACTTTTGTGCAATGCATGAATCATTTTATTATCTTCCATTTAGTCTTTTGTTTCCTTATTCATGCCCTATTAAATGCATACAACTTTAAGTTTCTCTTTTTAATTATCGTTGCCCGCGGATACACCAAACGGGTACAAACCCCGAGGTTAAGTTAGGTTCTCAGGGTAGCTTAGCACACAATTTATATTTTATTACTGGGTTCCCAACTTAGCCCTCGACCGAATCACCTTCGGAACATTAGACCTCCACATCTAATGTCGGGGACACAAGGGACACCCCACGCCCACAAGTGCCACTTTCTTGGTACCAAAAACAACAGTTGTGTCAAACACACCACTCCCGGGTAAAGTGGCGGACTGTCCCTAAAACCGTGGCCAGGAGAAGGAACCTAAATATCGGGTTCAGGGGACCAAAATTAGCACACAGAGTTTTGTATCCTCACAGTCTCCCCAAGATCGGATTTCTAAGATCCCATTCTCCAGATGAGTGATCCCAGAAGGTTTATTACACTGTGCTTTATTATTACTTTTTATTAAGATTTATTTTCTTAAGTTTTGCAACATCATATGCAAAAAGAAAGACAAAAGCTCGCATCTACCTCGCGAGAGCCATCACAGGACTCCGGCCTGCGGAAACATATAGAACAGTGCAATAAAGCTGAAATATTTATGAAGCATGATCTTTGAAATGCATTGAAATGAGTAAGGGAAAATATTCCCACAGCTCGGGTTTACCAAACCCTCGATGATTCATTTTGATTACCGGGACAGTAATACAGGGATCACAAATTCAATACCATATTTAATTTCTAAGACATATCAGAATTAAACTATGGACGAATTATCATCTCATTCTAACCATTCAAGTTCAAATAAAAGATGCCTATTAACATGAAAATTTTGATGCAAGACTTTATTAAATAATATCAACGTTATTCTGACCATTCCAGTTCAATTAAAAGATATCTATCAACATGATAATGCTGATGCAAAACTTCATTAATCAATATCAACTTATTCTAACCATTCAAATTAAAATAAGAATGCCTATCAGCTTGATAAATCTGGTGCCAAATTCCATTAAACAATATCAATTTATTCTAACCATTCAAAATAATAAGAATGCCTATCAGCATGATAAATCTGATGCACCACTTTATTAAATAATATCCACAGTATTCTGACCATTCAAATTAAAATAAGAATGCCTATCAACTTGACAAATCTGATGCCAATTTCATTTAAACAATATCAATTTATTCTAACCATTCAAAATAATAAGAATGCCTATCAGCATGATAAATCTAAATGTTTTTCCATAAAATTTCATATCGATATATGAAAACACAAAATGGGTCAACAAAGATGGATCAGAAGCTAAGAAAATATTTATGTTCATAATGGAAGATTAGGATAGATCACAAAGAGAGTTGACTTGATTTAAGTTGAAATAGAAACATACACTGTATGTATCACAGATACGTACATGCATCATAGTGATATATTCATGTATTAAGAAAAATACAATTGAGACTTGTTATTGCTAAAAAAAAAACATGATTAAACATGATGTGTAGAAAAACAAATCAGCCCAGAAGGCTTGTAACTTCAATCTCATCCTTCTCTTACTGTCCATATCTTAATCCAACAGCTTAAGCATCTTTTTTTTTTGTAAAGATGAAAACACCAAGCCCAACCCAGCCGACCCTGTCGGCTGGGTCCAAAAGCACGCACACAGGTCCAGTATGGACCTGTGTATGCTGTCAAAAGGACAGCAGAAGCTACCCCACCAAAACTGGGTTTTTTTATACTGCATAAAGCTCTATTTCATTTATTGAGAACACGAACCTGCCCAGCCGAGCCGACCTTGTTGGCTGGGCTTAACAGCATATACACAGGCCCAGTGTGGGCCTGTGTATGCTGTCAGTCACCAACAGCATAACTAATTTTTGCACAACTGAAATTTCTTCTTTTTTTTTTGTAAAAAGATACCCAGCCCAGCCGACTGCATACCTGGGCCCCAAACCATGCAGGAAAAGCTTTTTAAAATCTGTCTTTTTCTTCAATTCAACCAGAGCACAGAAGGTGCAAGGGAGTAACAGTGGAAACTATCCTCCATGAGATTTCCATCGACTGCTGCATGAAAATCAGACCTCCACCGATGCCCCATTTGAATCAAAAAGAGGTACCCGCACCTTTTTGAAGGGTATTCCGGCTATCGGATGCTGGGGACGCGAAGACACGGTCGGCTGGGGTTGCCCCTTGCTGATGCCGTGACAGGGAGCTCGCTGGAGGGCTTTTGGTGGCTGTCGCAGCTTTCCGGCGTGTGCTCACCGAGCAAGCGAGAGAGATGGGGAAAGATGGGGAAGAGAGAGCCCGAGTGAAGAGGGCATAACCCTCTCTTCACCCCCCTTTTATCGACCCCAGGCCCCCTCCTTCCTCGCCGAGATGGGAGGGGGAGGTCGGTTACGCCCTGCGTAACGCCCCCTTCCCCCCTTTCCTTTCCTGTTAGGGTTTATCGGGCAACCCTTATCGGGTTGCCCTTTCTGTTTTAAAAAGGCTGTTAGTTGGGGTGGGGCTCGGGTCCGAACCCGGGACCCGCAACCCGGCCCCAAACAAAATGGGTCCACAAGTGGATCCAAATGGATCCACTGTGGATCCTCGAATTAAATTAAAATTTTAAATTAGAAAAATTTTCATTTATTTATTAGTACCCTTTAAATCAAGATTTCAAATAATCAATCCTAATTACCCCCCCTTTATGGGTCCTGGATCCGTAATGTGGATCTAGGCCCAAATTGAAAAATTTGAAATATTTTCAAATAAAAATTCTCGGGTTTTACAATGGATCCATGAACGTAACCCCAAAACCCCTTTCCTTTAATATGGGCTTCCATATTACCGTCCCAAACATGATAGTTTGAGCCATTAAGCTTAAACCCAAGAGAGAAATGAGAGTCTTTTTCGCTCATTAGAGAGGAAAGAATGCAAGGGATAGTACGTACCTTAATTACTTTTCGCGTCTTTCTTGACAATAGAGGCTCCTAAAATATTGCTCGAAGAAGGTGATCCTCTTTGATTTAAAAAAACTTGAAGGCACGTTTTTCGAGGAATGCAAGAGAAGGCGAATCGCAATTCTTCTTTTTCAACGAGGCTCTGATACCATGTAAAAGTATCTTCAACAAGATACTTTAGTCGATAACACAATAACCTTGAGAATAAATGTGTGAACATACACACCCAAGAACACTTGTGCACAACAAGCACAACACACCGAATCACAAATGTGCAAATGCACTCATAAGATTCATAAACCACTAAAGATGTTGGGCTACAATCCCAAATCCCTTGAGAAAATACAAGAGAAGCTGCCCATATATATAGGGCTTGGAGAAGGCCTTGGGAGGGGCTCCACATAGTCGTTGGAGCCCCTCCAACGGTCACAAATGTGACCGTTGGAGGGGTCCAACGACTAGTGGGTTGGGCTCCTCCCAATGCAAGTACAGTGCATTAAATGTAAAAAGAAAAAAGAATAAAGAAAAAAGAAAAAAGAAAAAGAAAATAAATACAAAAACATATTCTCGAAAAAGAATGTGTAAAATTCCTAAACTACCCTTACTAGGAATATATATATTTTATATATATAATTGGTAAATACATATACATATATTATATATATGTATATGTATTACCTTATATATATAAAATATATATGCGAAGTTACAAGTTTGATTACATAATTTAACAGTTACACCGTACCTCTTTGGTCGGATGTGAGGCACAAGTTTGGTATATATGAGTAATAAAACTCATTTTTACTGCAACTTTAAGCAAATATGACCACACAGATGGATCTATCATCGTTCATTCACTTTACTGCATACTCCGAACCAACAAATTTTAGTGCTACAATATGTTTTTAATGAGGAAAAATGAACCATTTAGAAGGCACCAAAACATGACTAAGAGAAAATATTTTTTTATGTCCAATTTGTCAGATGATAGAAAACATGATCTATGATAAACCCATCCATGAGACCAGCCAACTCGAAAATGCATGAATATGTATGTGAGATTTTACTCATATACAAGGTTTGCACATCCATGCCATAGAATTATCAGAATTATAAAAGATACTTAACTATCACTTTTTTGTCTACCCATCAAATGTTGTATTGTTAGATTTGAATGCCTAACCTCTCCAAATTTATCCTGAACACCTGCATGAACCATAAAATTATTGTTTGCCCATTGATAACATTTTAAACACATAATTGTCACTAATAAATAAATGTTAAAGGCAGTATAGTCATTGTATAGCTAAACGAGACATTGCATGATTTGCAGAAAAGTTCAACCAATTAGATTGAAAAGTTTGGCTGTTAACATACAACTAGATGATATTTGGAGGTATTATATATAGGGTAATGTTTTAGTAATGGTGTCACTATGTACAAATGCCTGGATCTCTATGGTGTGAGTTGTTTTGATCTAATCTGACCACATGGATGGATTAAGCATGCTCAAAGTAGTGGGAACCGACTTTTGGATAATGTTTTTGACGAAAAAACATGATTTTATGACCTAAAAATGTATCACACATTGTAGGCTGTTGATTTTTTAACCCTTACAGAAACTTATCTATGTGCAGCAAGCCGATTTCCACTAAAGAAAACACATAGATCACATCTGTAAGGCTGCTTCCATGAAAAACAACAAAATAAAAAAAATGAAAAAGGGGCATTCTAAGGTCGCAAATAAAGGCCCTATATATGTATGTATGTATGAAGGTCATAATATATTCTGCTTGTCCAGATCATGCATCAATAACCCGTGTATGAACAAGGATCAAATATGGGCTGGTAATGTTACTTGAAGCTCTATTGTATCCCACATTTGGACCTACAAGATTTGAACATAGATCAAAATCAATTTTCTATAAATATGGAAATGGGATTTTCAATATGATGCTCCGGTTTGAGTTTTGATTTGGCTTTTAATCAAATCTGGGAGTGACCCAAGCCTAGACCTGGGATTAAAAAAAATTAAGACCAGATCTGCTAGATTCAAAATAAGAAGTAAAATTTAAGTCATATATGGACCCAAGAGTAACCAACAAACTGGTGATCCAAATTTCTGCATTATCTTGTCACACAAACAAAATATGACTTTATTTTTTGCAACTACACCAACTGTGATTAAATTGAAGTGGTAAACTTCTCCATATTGTTGTTTTTGTTCTTCTCATATGGTTTGGTGGATTAAATCCTTTGCTCAGCGAACTACACTTTAGAGCACTATGATACCGCTTCTTGCTATTTGGAGTCTAACTCAAAGTGCTATTACGTCCCACATCATAGAATTTCAGTCGAACTATTATCATAGCCTATGATCAGCGAAAATTCTGCAATAAAGTAATACCCTATGCTTGATCTAGCTCAATACATAGACTTAGGCATTTATTAAGTGTTTCAGGTGTTTCGAAGGCTCCACCGTAAATGGTTTTATGCATCATTTGGCAAGATTGGAGCCCCTAAAAGTAGAGAGGTGTTGGAAGGAGAAACCACTAGAGTGGGTTCCTTATGTCTCTGATGTTTGAGCCTTGTATTGGTATATTCTTTATCCTTGTACCGGTGAGCCCCAACTTCCCACCCCCCCCCCCCACCCACACCACCACCCACCCAAAAAAAAAAAATCACTCACTGCAAAGTCACATCTTGGAAGCTTTTTGATCCGATAAAAATTACAAGTTAAACGTTGGCTTGCATGTCCCGCACCAGCTTCAAGATTGTTAGCCTTTCAGGGCCCACCTTCAGAAAAAACAACATAATAATAGCAAAACTGATGTTCATGTCAGTATTGCACCTTTTTTTTCGTTTTTAATAGGGGAGCTTGGGATAACACTCGTGAAATTTGAAACCAACACCCTTCAGTTATGAGTCATGACAGAGCAACCTAACAATCCAGCTATCTTGTTCGACCCCAAGTCAATATTGCACTTAGCATTGTCGATGCCTATCTCACATGGGTGCTTTGTTTTCATGTATGTATTATATCACTTTGTGCGTTATACATATCCAAACATCATGAAAACGGACATATCCATACCATATAAGTGAACACCTTGTTCATACAGGACACTCAAGCTTCACTAGATAAAGTTTGTGCATTGATCCATTTGAGTACACAATGTTTTTAGATTTACTGCTTTTAGTGAAAATAACTTGCAGTCCACGGTGTGGGGAATGTGTTCCATAATCTTTTTGATCCATAACATCAAGGCATGTTTGTTCTTAGGAATTTAATTTTCATTTGTCTGGTGCTCTTGAAATCAGAAACTAATTTGTGGCCTTGTTTCATATTTGTTGGATTATTCCTTGATGGGAAGAAGAGTGGTTGAGTGTGGTTAAGGGAGGGTTGAAAGATATCACAGTTCTTGCAATTCATAAAGCTTTGTGTAGTTTGCAACGGTGCTATTGGATTGAGGGGAGACTACCGACATTCTAGTTCAAGATTAGAGTAGAAAAGGGAAGCAAGTAAAATGGAGATTGGTACTGTTGATGCATCAAAGCCATCCAAGTCATCAACAACATCATCGTTGGAGATTACAAAGTTCCAATATGATGTATTTTTGAGCTTCAAGGGTTTCACAGGTCATCTTTACAGAGGGCTAGTAGACCATGGCATTCATGCATTCATGGATAGTAAAGATTTCAAAAGGGGCAGACGGATTGTGGAACTCTTTGATGTTATTGACAGATCACAGATTTTTCTGCTCATCTTTTCAAAAGGATATGCTGATTCTAGGCAGTGTCTTATGAAGATTTCTAGGATGGTTAAGTGTAGGAGGCTGATCATACCAATATTTTTTGACGTTGATCCTTCAAATGTCCGACATCAAAAGGAATCACATGAAAAAGCTTTTAAAAAACATCAAATTAATAGGGAGTTGGATAAGAAGAGATAAATTGAGGTGTGTTGGTGAGATTTTTGGCTATGATTCTTACCACAGAAACTAGCAGGTGTGTAGATTATACTCTCTCTCTTTCTCTCTCCCTATATATATATATATATATATATATATATATATATATATATATATATATATATATATATATATATATATATAGGGAAATGAAAACCCTCCAAAACCTCTCCAATGGATGTTTTATTGGATTTTTGGTATTTTTTTAAAATTTTTGACCATATAGATGTAATCTATATGCTTGTTTTTATAGAAATCAGTTCTTGGAACATTTGATTCCGATGCATGGATAGGTTTTTATAAGTTTCAAAATCAACAACATACAATTTTCCTAAATTTTTGAGGATCCGATTACCATTTTTTCTATCCAAAATTCATGATCAAAGTGTTGATTTATAGTAAATCAATCATGCAGAATACATCTGTACTGTCAGAATTTTGAAAAAAATACCAAAAAAATTCCATTGGGGACGTTTAAGAGGGCTACCCTCATGGGTAAGGAAATCCCTAGTAAAAATTTGTAATATTTTTTATTTTGTTTTCAGTTTTTTTGCACGTCAGACCCTCCAAATGTGATCTACATATTAGGTTTAGTAGAAACTGACTTTTGTATCATGTTCTAACATATATATCAGATTTTAAGAGCATTGAAAAAACAACCTATAATGTACCAAATTTTCAAACCTCAAAAAAACATATTTTTATATTGAAATACTGTGATCCAAGGGTCAATATATATTTATTTATGTATGTATGTTTGTGTATGCAAAGCTGATCTTTTTATTGAAACTTAGCAGGCATGAGGCAAAGTTGATCATAATTATTGTTAAAAGTGTTCTTGGTCATTTGAATAAGGTTGCCTTTGATGTAGCAAAACACCCAATTGGAATTGATTCTCATGTGGAAGATATGATGAAGCGGTTAGACATGAAAGCAACCAATAGTGTTTGCATGGTTGGAATCAGTGTGGAGAAGGCGGTATAGGAAAAACAACTATTGCTAAGACTATTTATAACAAGTTATTTTGTGATTTTGAAGTAGCTTCATTTTTTATATTAGAGAAACTTCAAAGCAATGAGGACTTGCCTCTCTGCAGACCCGGCTCATTCAAGATGTTTTGAATAATAAAGATGTAATCATACATAATGTTGAAGGAGTTAGTCTAATGAAGCAAGGACTTGGCTGTAAGAAGGTTCTGTTTGTTGTAGATGATATAGATCATAAAAACAGATGGATGCATTGGCTGGGAATCCAAAAGAATGGTTTGGTGCAGGGAACAGAATTATCGTCACTACAAGAGATAAGGGTGTTTTGATATTACATCATATGAAGGAGCATCAAATATATATTCCTGAAGAGTTGGACCTATGCCAATCACTTCAGTTATTCAGTTATCATGCTTTTGCAAGTGATCAACCAGCAATGGGCTTCATTCAGCTATCTAGAGCAGTCATACAAGTTACAGGGGGGAGTACCACTAGTCCTTGAGGTATTTGGATCACTTTTTTCTAATATAAGAACTTTAGATGAATGAAAAAATGTTGAAAAAATTGAAGAACAATCCTTAAAGATGTGTATGAAAGACTGAAAATAGGTTATGATGGACTAGAATATGAAATGAGGTGCATATTTTTAGACATTGCATGCTTTTTCATTGGATGCGGTAAAGAATATGCAATGTACATGTGGGACAATTGTGGATATTTCCCAGATATTACAACTAAAGTCCTGCTTCACAAGTGCCTTATCAAGATGGATAGCAACAACGGGGAGTTCAGGATGCACTATCAAATTAGAGATATGGGAAGAGAGATAATTCGGCCAGAAAGCATTCCAGATCCTGCGAAACACAACAGATTGTGGGATCATTATCAAATACTTCATGTGCTGTAGAATCAAACAGTAAGACTCCATTTCTTTGCATTCCTACATTACTGTCAAGAAACACTATGAAAATCAAATTTTCCCCAACTGATTTACTGATCCCATTAGATTAGGACTATGTTCATCAAGTTTTTTTCTGGAAATAAAATAGATTAGTTGGTTAGATTTGGACAAAGCTGACTATGTTTGATTGAAGCAAATCCAATCTTATTTTAGCAATCTTCTGCCAATTTATGGGCATTTCTATCTAGAGCTAGAATCAATCGAGCTCAAATTGATACTCCGAAAGATGATTCAACCAATCATGGTCTGATTTTTAAATTCTCTAGAAAACTTTCATGATCTGACAAGTACATGGGGGATGTGGTCTAGAACAAGCAAATCTATAATAGTTGGGACCTTGGTAGTTCTTTAAATGAATATTTTCTTAATTTATTTAGAGTAGCATGTTACTTTGATAATCATAATTAGGATAGACTTGTTTTTGGTTAGTTTATGCAATTTGATTAGGTCAAGTAAGTTTGTTAATTTGTATTAGCTTTTATAGTGCATATTATTTTGATAATCATAACTAGGTTATTTTTTATTATTTGAGCGGTTCAAGTAAGTTTATTAATTTTTATTAGCTTTACCTTTAGAAGAGATTACAAATTCTTTTGCAAGTTTAAGTTTGGCTACTAAACAAATTATTTTCTCCTATACTTTACAACAACAACAACAACAACTACGCCTTCATCCCAAAACAATTGGGGTCGGCGATATGAACCAAAAAAGAAAATCATTCTGGGTCTTCCACATGAATCCTTCTCCTCCAATCATTTCTATCCAATGCCATGTCCTCGATGAGGTTCAAAGCATTCATATCCTTTCCTATCACTTCCATCGATGTCTTCCTAGGCCTACCCCGACCTCTTTTAACTAATATAATTTTCTCCTATACTTTAAAAACTCAAAATTTCTCTTTTTCTTGTGGATTCTTTGGATTTGTGAAAAGATGATTATGATTACATTCTCATGAAAAATGTCTTCTTTGAAAATGAAAGATGTGAGAAACAGTGGTATATAATGTTCCTTTCCCTTTGGAAAGGGGTCCCTTTAGCAAACAAGCGAGCTCCATTAGGAAATCTTGGCCACACAGGTAGAATCTTTCAACCCTTGATGGTAGATAACCCCATCAACGTTGGGGAAAATCACGACAAAATAGGAAATATAGTTAAGAAATCTGTTAAAAAATAAAAGAGCAGAATTGCAAAATAAAAATCAAAATGAATAAAAAAAAAATACAAGAGGAGGTGTTCACCTGAGGACTAGGACCCTTCTACAGTTGATGTTTCTGCAGTAGTTTCAGCTAGCTTTTGTAGTTCTAAGAAGATTAACAAAAGTGTGGGAGCAACTGTGTCAACTAGAGTGTTTTCAAGCACAAGGTGTGGAATGGGCAGTTTGTCAGAGCTAGCAGACATCTCGAAAAGACTAGGACATCGAAGGCCAGGTAGGTTCAAGGTAGATTGACTGTGTTAAAGGTATAGGTGATCCAGAATGAGAGGAGATGGCGACCTATATTTACAGGTTTTTAAGCTGAATCTTTTAAATTTAGGTGCTAGATCTAGGATGATTCAGTAAGCTACTCCCGAGTGGCCATATTTCTTTGTAAATGAACTGATCTAGCATTAAAATCCACCTCCCTCTCTGGGGAAACATGGTCCAAATATGGTTGGTAGGAAGAAGCTAATGTCTGGTTTTTTACCATATTTTTCAACAGTAGGCTAAAATGCTAAACTGCTATTAAACATGTTACCTCTATTATGCTTAAAAAGCTTTGATTTCAGTATGCAAAGATCCTCAAACAACTTTTGTCATTTTATTTATTAAATTTTTTAAACTGTATCATGTCATTTTGAATATCCCACTCAATTGATTCTAAACTATTGACGAGCTAACATCTTTACTTTATCTTATGTGGAAGTTTCTTTTTAAAAAAAAAATTATCTTATGTCGAAGTAAACAATATATAGTAAGTTTTGAGAGTCAGATTTGCTCCAAAATGATTAACTACCTTGTTTTCATACTCTAAGACCTTATTTTGAATTAAAGTTCCTTAAAATCAATTCCAAATTGGTCAAAATTAGGAAATTTACAAAGTTCAGTACACTACAAGAAGACAATTGTTCTCTTCCAATTCTACTTTGCTACATCACCAACTCAAGTTTATTAGTGGGTATATATTGGTTGACTGCCAACTAATTGTCAATAATCAATTTGACAATGCCTATTTAAATGTCAATAATGAATCTCTTAGTTGCTATATGATCGTCATGTTTTCAGTAGTCACATGAGTATTTAGTATCTTTATCATGCACATGAGTCATGACTGTTTTAAAATGCTGAGTTTAATTGCTTTTGTTTGTTTTATCTTCTTCAAGGAGCGAGGAATGAACATGTCCAAGGTATTGTTCTCAAGCAAGAACAAAAGAACGAGACCCAAGTGAGTTCTGAGGCTATTGCTAAAATGCATGAACTGAGAATACTGCATGTCAATCCTGATGAGTCTGAGTCTGATTATTATCAAAAAAGAAAATCAAAAGTTCAGTGGTGATGTTAAATTTCCACGCCTGCCTAAGTTGAAATGGTTGGAATAGAGACAAAGCCCCTTTAAGTGCCTCCCGTTTGATGGCTGCAACGAGCTTGCTATCCTCAACTTATCTGGCAGTGACAAGATCCAATAAGTGATGAATGAGCAGGCTCTTCAGGGTTTCAAAATATTGAAGATCCTTGAACTATCTCAATGTTCTAATATCAAAGAATCTCCCGTTTTCTCTGCCATGCCATGCCAACTGAAGTTGGTCCTTGATCATTCTCGTAGGTTCTTTCTGTCCAGGTGCAAGTAGTATGCATCTTTACAAACACTTCTGAGCTGCTCTCCGCCTTTCTTGCAGGTTTAAACTTACCCAACAAGGAATTTTGCTACCTTAGAACCGTTCTAATTACGGTCGTCGTACAGTGGGGGCTTCGATCACCGACTTTCCTGTCATCATTCCCACGATTAGGTTTTCATGCCAATCTCACCCACCATAAATGCTTGGCCCCGGTGAAGTGTTAATCGTGCTCAACTATTTATTAATTTTGACCAAATCAATCTGTAGTTGTTCGGACGAGAAGGTGATGAGAGAAGTGTATAAGAGCAAAGTTAAGCTCCATTCTAGGGTTTTAAGGTTGGTTTTGATCATATTTATCTGTTTAATGATCTGTACGACACAAAGTAGATAATAATTGTCACTGACATGCACTTGGACAAAATTCAATGTATCTATAAATAAATAAAGAAAGAAAAAATTTATTTATGTTACAACCTTTTGCCCCTAACTTCAAACAATGCTACACTTTTCTAAAATTTTAAATATGGGTTAAACTTTTCATGAAAAGGTCAAATAAGGATCTTAAGGCAACACCTAGCATTGGTCAATGGGTCAGGTAGCTTGATAAGCCAAATTGATTCGACCTTCCATGGGGCATGTTTGGGTCAAGGATTTAGGCTTGGGTCTGTTAGCTTTCAGGTTAAAACTCGGCTCCTTATATACATGGGATGGGTTTAGGTCGATCTGCCAATTACCAGGTCAATTTGACAAGTTTGAGCTATTTATTAATTATTAATAATATAAATTTTTTAAAAATTAATTAATTGCATAGTAACTTGGTAATTATTATTATTTACCTAATTATGTACATTAATTTTATGGAAAGCAGAAAATTAATTAGTTGGGTACATGAGAACTAATTAATTATTTACAATTTATTTGTTTATTATTTTAGTTTGGTTATGAATTCACCAAAAGAGTTGAATGATGATACATATTAAAACTTTTAGTGAAAGGACAAAATTATTGTAGTTTGTAATTTTAATTAAAATAACTATAATTATTTTTAAATATTTTTGCTTTGCTTTTTTTTAAGGTTATTCTACGTAATGGGTTAAACAATATCAATGGATTGAAGAAACTATGTTGGGTTTCATAGGAGGATTGTAATTCAAGATCATACTTTATGTTATTTTAGAAAATTGATGTTGATTTATTAATTCAAATGCTTTGTCATGAACGAAATATTGTTATGAACTTTTAATTTTTAGTATGTTAAAAATTAATTTATTAATTTTATTAAAAACTAGCCTACAAATAAGTTTGGACCGATTTGGGTCATGCTCGACCTGCTTCACATTGTCCCATTACACTGGGTCCTGGGTTGCTCTTCAAAATTCAAGCTCATTAAAAACCAAGCCATCTCCAAGTCGGGTTGCACTTAAAGCCTGGTGGGCCAAGTTCCAAATGGGCTTGGGCCGCAATGCCCATCAACACTTGTCATCTTGAAAAAAACATGATTCCTTCTTGGTATCATGTAATGTGCTTTGAAAATTGAAAACATGCTTTAAAAAATGCCCTTTAATTTATTAAATTCGTCAAATGGACAATACTGCATGTTCTAAATTATTTCTGGATGCTTTTACCTCTCGTAAATGTAAATTTCTAATTTTCTCATGTCATAACATTAAAATAATACACCTACAAAACTCATCAACATAATTGTATTAGAGGTTGCGATATTTCAAAAAAGATTACAAAATTCCAAAAAAAATATAAAACTCGTGACGAGTTTCGCACAATCAATTACAAAAATCATAAAATTTATGAATGTCTGATAATTGCAAAATAGAGGACGAGTATAGCAAGGTACAATGCAAAACTCCGTTTAAGTGTTGTGAAAGTTTGTACATTGCAAAATTTTGAACGGGCATCACATGAAGTATTGTGAAATTATGAAATATTTTCAAAAGTCCAATATTGTAAAATTGTGACGAGTATCGAACATCTTGTTGCGAAAATACCTTTAAGTGTTCTAAAAGTTCGTAATTTGCAAACTTTTGAAAGGGTATCACAAAACATATTATGAAATTACAAAAAAATTATGAAAGTCTGATATTACAAAATTTCTTATTCCCATCACACCAATATTGTAATTTTTTTTTTCTTGTGAATTTTCATCTCACGTAAAAGACATTTTGTTTCTGATCAACACTTTTTTTGCATCTAGATGCCTTATGTTTACAACTTTAGGGTTCTTGTAGTCTCCAACCAATGGTTTTCAATCCTTTTGGCGATCTTTCGATGATATTCAAGTGAATATTTTGCAGGGCATTGACTTTGCAAAAATCTCTCATTGATGGTGGTTCACCAGTGGTGGAAAATCTTGAATTTCAGTCTTCGATGGGTTTTTTGGTGAATCATCGGTGAATATTTCAATAAAACCATTAGCAGCGATTTCATCGGTGTCTCTCGTCTGAGTGATGTATTGACTAAATTTTATGTGGATGACTATTTAGATTTTTGACATATGAATATAGACATGATATTATGTATTGACTATGGATGTTAAAGTTTAAACAAAAAAATTTAAATTTATGTGGATGCCTAAGCTTGTTTTTTCCTATAAATGTGGATGATTATGCAGATTTTTTATTATGTAGAGTTAATAATTTTGCATGTACCTTCTTAAATTCTTTTAAGATTTAAAAAGAATGAACAAAAATTTGCATGTACCTTGAAAAATCTTTCTTGGTGTTAAAAATCACCAATTACAAACACATGTTTATTTTTTTAAATTAGAAAGGAATTTTGCAAGGTATGTGTGAAATTATCAAATTTGCATAGTAAAAAATTAACAATTTTGCAATATCAAACTTTCGTAATATATTTTTGAATTTCACAAAAATTCCTGCGATACTCGCTCAAAATTTTGCAATATACAAATTTTCTCAATACTTAAAACGAATTTCGCAATGTGCCTTGCGTTACTCAGTATGCAATTTCACAATTATCAAACTTTTGCAAATTTTATGATTTTCTGAGGTGATTGCACGAAACTCATCACGGAATTCATAAATTTTTTTGGCAAAGGGCTCCGCTTACCACATGGGATACCACCTCGGTGGCCAATATGCATGATCTTATCCATAACAAAAGGTTATTCTAAAGTTAAAAGCGGCAAATGCTCACAAGTTAAAAGGTTGGGCCCCAAATAAGTCAAGGTATAGGTCAACTTTTGAGTAGATATTGAAATGCGGTGTACAATGTGGGCATCAAGTTAAGATGCTCAATCCAGAAAACTAGTGCATGTTTGCTTGCACCGTTCTTCTCCAGACAGAACGATTCTTAGGATAACCATTTTCTCGTGATTGTAAAGAATCAACCACGAGGTTTGTTAACCACGTCTCATTTATCAAACCTGAGCCAGAGGTGTCAATTTTAATATAATAAATAAGACAATTGGATTCAACTTGGATTGGGTTTTCGTCTTGGCTAGGGGTGGACATCGGTATGGGCAGGGCTGGCCCAATTACGGCCAGATAAGGACTCGACTCAGCTACAATCGGGCTTCGCTCGGAACAAGTCGAGCCATGAAGAACTTGGTTTGTTTATCAGACTTAATCATCCATTGTTTAATCAGGCCATGGGACCAGATTTAAACACAAAATCTGATCCAGATCCAATCACAGTGAGCCTGAGTGCGATGATCTATCTAAAGAAGAAAAGCAACTTGTCTAGATAGGGCAGTCCATAAGGTCAAGTGACAGTTGGACATTTACATCCAAAATGAGTCATTTTATTTCATCAGTCATCACATCTCATGTAAAAGTCCAATAGGACCCAAACAAACTGGATAGCAGCGATGTATCTAGGGGTGGGAAAATCTGACACGACCCGCCAACCCACTTCTTAGCCGGGTTCGGGTTTGGCTTAAAGGGGTCGACCCACCTAACCTGTTTATTAAACGGGTTGGGTTCGTGTTAGGGGTATGCCAACCCGTCTGACCCGTTTAATAAACGGGTTAGGCAGGCGGGTCAACCCGTTTACCCGAACCCAACCTGCCCACCAACCCGTTTACCCGACCCAACCCGCCTGCCAACCCGTTTACCCGAACCCGACCCTCCAACCCACCCGCCAACCCGTTTACCTGACCCGCCAACCTGTTTACCCATTTACCCGAACCCGACCCGCCAATCTCTTTACCTAATCCGACCGGTTTATTAAACGGTTTAACCATGTGAGGTCGGGTTACCCATTTAATAAATGGGTCAGATTCATGTTTGCCACAGCTGACCCGTTTAATAAATGGGTCGGGTTCGTGTTAGGTATGCTGACCCCCCACCACCCCACCACCCACCAACCCAACCCTATTGCCACCCCTAGATGTACCGACCTGAACTTTGAGAAACTTAATTATGAGCAACTGGCTGCAATAAAAACAATGAAATTATATGTGCCACTAAATCAACCAACAAATATCTTTATTAAGAAAAGGACGCAGATTTTAGGACAGCTGGCTAGTTGGTGGCATTCAAGCATCCTCAGATCGGAATCTGAACATACCTCACGCATCTGGTCGATTGAGGTGGACCTTAAGCTGACAGGCTTATCAAAACTTGCATATCTGGTCCATCCTTAGCCGATAAGCTTGTTGAAACTTCTTGATAAGACTAAGCAATGAACACACCTGTGAGGTCTGATTTGCACCACTTTAGGTTTCTCAAAAAAGATAAAAAATAGCACTTTCCACACTGTGTGGCTGTATGGACTGTAAAAAAAAAACAATTCTTATATATATATATATATATATATATATATATATATATATATATATATATATATATATATATAACCATCCCAGCTACAGATTCTAAACAGGCCCTACATTGTTAGGTGGCAGTTGGATCATCTCATTATTGTATGGACTGTATGGACTTATTGGCCTGGCCCCAGGCATGTAAGAGTTGAACTTTTCAAATCTCAGATATAAGTTATTTTCCTGGATACATTAAGCTCAAGATTTATTCCAAGTTTCCAGCTGTATGATTTATACGATTCATTCATAAGATGTGACCAAGGTTTTGTAGCTAGTTTCGACTAGGGCTGGTAAAAGAGCAGAAAAGAACCGAACAGGCCATATTCAGGCTCGTTTACCAGTGGATTGAGATTGTGACTCAACTCATGTTTGTGTTTAGCCAAGCCGAGCTCGTGCTCATATCGTTTCTAAATGAGATGTGTCGAACACAAGATGGCGCATTTAAAAACATTTCATATTATTTACATATGAAATATATATATATATATATATATATATATATATATATATATATATATATATTATACTTAAAATATATAATTTTTATATATTGTACCTAATAGTTCAAATTTTATGTATATATTTTGTGCATCCTTCTATCTGAATATATATTTTATACAAGCTGCTTTTTCTATATTACACTTAAAATATATATTTTTTATCTATACGAGCTCTCTCCAGTTGAGCTGAACCGAACACAGGTGTTTGGGCTCGACTCATTTAAGCTAAACAATCTGCTCATGGCTCAGCTCACCAGCTATACGAACCGATCATGAACGAGATCGTGACAAGCCGAACCGAGCTAAGTCACACGTTCCTTAGTTCATTTACCAGCCCTAGTTGCGCGACTAAGTCCAATCCTTATTTTTCTAAGATTGGGATTGGATGATCATACTTAACTGGTGGAGTTAAATATGGGCCACCGAACTCAATAAATAATATATAATGTCCTAGCAATTAGTTGAATAGAGGTGAAATGTGATTATTGAGAGTCGAGGTAAAATGTCACTGACAGTGTAGTTGTTGAAAGATGAGTGCAATTTTTATAAAAAAGAGTGAAAGTACATGTAGTTTTGTGCTTTCTAAGCAAACTTGAAATAGTTTTAAGAAGTTTCTCATAACTATGACTCACATATTATAAATTTATTTATTTAAGCATAAGGTAGAGTGAAATAAAGGTTTTATCGCTGGGAAAGGTTGAAAAGAGAAGTTTTTTTGGCTGCGTAAAAAGGAGTAGAAGCAACTTGGGAGTGGATTTGATGGGGATTCATTGGATCTTTTATCCGTGCTGCTCCTTTGGGGAGCCAGGACTTAAGCTGATCACCCATTTTCATCTCCACTCTTATCACCTCTCTCATCTCTAATATCCAACACCATCTCCCAAGTTGAGACCAATAGTTACTGTTGGTCTGATAAAAGAAAAAGAAGAGTCCCTCTTCCATGGTCCAAATGTTAAAGTTTGCCAGAACTCAAACTGATGATTAACGAGAACATGGATTTCGTTGGGCGGTAAAATATTTTCAGTTTAACCAAAGGATACGGTTGATTTCTCTCAAGCGTTTCTAACCAATAAAGTAAAAATTCCTTCATGGCTAAGAGGACGGAAGAATGACCAAGTTGGTCCCAAATATTACCCTAATTGGGTTCACCGGGTTGGTTGTTGTTTCTTGCAAGTAGGACTGTTTTTAAGTCCAAGTCAAATCACTCGCTATTCAAGTCCCCTTCCCACGGTTAGGTTTTCATGCCAATCTCACCTACCATCAATGCCGGGACCGGGTGAAGCGTCAGTCATGCTCAATTATTGGTTAATTTTGGCCTAATCAATTAGTAGTTGTCTGGATGAGAGGTTATTGAGAGAAGTGTATAAGAGCCAAGTCAAGCTCCATTCTAGGGTTTTAAGGCTGACTTTGATCATATTTAACTGTTTAATGATCATCACGACACACTACACAAAGTAGATACTAATTGTCCATGACATGCAATTGGACATAGTTCAATGTATCGGTAAATTAAGAAAAAGAAAAAAAATATATTATTCTGCAACCTTTTGCCCCTAATTTTAAATACACAGCTACACTTTCCTAAAATTTTCAATATGGGCTAAACTTTTCATGAAAAAGGTCAAATAAGAATCTCAAGTCAACACCTAGGGTTGGGCAATGGGTCGGGCAGCCTGAAAGGCCAAACCGACCTGGCCTGCTATGGGTCGTGTTTGGGTCAAGATTTTAGGCTTGGGCCGTTAAACCCGGCTCATTATATACATCGGCTGGGTTCAAGTCGGCCTGCGAGTTACTAGACCGGTCCGACGAGCCTAAACTATTTATTAATTTTTAATAATATAAAATTAAAAATGTTTTTTGCAATGTGCCTTGGGTTACTTCTATGCAAATAAGTCAAGGTATGGGTCCAACTTTTGAGTAGATATGAGAATGCGTTGTACAATGTGGGCATCAAGTTAAGAAGCTCAATCCTGAAAAAATGGTTTCCTAATTAATGATCTAGTGCATGTTGGATTGCACCGTTCTTCTTCACACGGAATGATTCTCAGGACAACCATTTTCTCATGCTATTGTAAAGAATCAACCATGAAATTTCTGTGTGTGTGCGGAACAAGTTTTTGGTGTACTTATAAATGTCGATTTTTGCATCGCTGCAAAATCATGCTCTCACGTTAACCTACAACTAATGAGAGCAGTTCATAGATTTATTAACCACTTATCATTTATCAAACCTGAGCCAGATATGTCAATTTTAATATAATGAATAAGACAATTGGATTCAACTTGGATTGGATTTTCATGTTGGCTAGGGGTGGACATCGGTCGGGGCAGGGCTCAATTACGGCTAGATAAGGGCATGACTCAGCTACAATCGGGCTTCGGTCGGACCAAGTCGAGCCATGAAAAACTTGGTTTGTTTATCAGACTTAATCATGCATTGTTTAATCAGGCCATTGGACCAGATTTAAACACAAAATCTGATCCAGATCCTATCGCAGTGAGCCCGAGTGCGATGATCTATCTAACAAAGAAGAAAAGCAACTTGTCTAGATAGGGCAGTCCAATTATGCCAAGATAAGGTCAAGTGGTAGTTGGACATTTACATCCAGAATGAGTCTTTTCATTTCATCAGTGGACCCAAACAAACTGGATAGCATCTATGTATCGAACTGATCTTTGAGAAACTCAATTATGAGAAACTGACTGAAATAAAAACATTGAAATTATATGTGCCACTAAATCAACTGACAAATATCTTTATTGAGAAAAGGACGCAGATTTTAGGGCAGCTGGCTCGTTGGTGGCATTCGAGTTAGTCAAGTTGGAGCTCGGATATCATAAGCATCCGAGGATCCGAATCTGAACATACCTCGCGCATCTGGTCAATTAAGTTGGACCCTAAGCTGACAGGCTTATCAAAACTTGCACATCTGGTCCATCCCTAGTTGATAAGCTTGTTGAAACTTCTTGATAAGACTAAGCAATTGATGCACATCTGTGAGGTCTGATTTGCAAAACATAACTTAGAATATTGAAATCCGGCACTTGGTGATGTTGTTTGGAATCCGGCGCTTGGATGGGCGTTTATGCGTTTAGGATGGGAAGCAAGGCTCTTTCTCCTTTGTATTTACGCTAAATCATGGATCTGGTATATCAACCAAATCTAGGATTTGGCAGCTGCGACTTCTTCAAATGCATAAATTCCATAAATGCTGATCCCTGCTACAGATTCCAAACAAGCCCTACATTGTTAGGTGGCATTTGGATCATCTCATTTCATTATTATAATGCCCAATTTGGACATTGACATCTTGGCCCCCGGCATGTAATTAAGAGTGAACTTTTCAAATCTTATTATTCTGGATACGATCCAAACACCCTGTGTTCGGGCTCGACTCATGGCTCAACTTTCCAGCCATACAAACAGATCATGAATGAGAACCAGCCCTAGTTGCGACTAAGTCCAATCCTTCTTTTCCAAAGATTGGGATTGAATGATCATACTTAACTGGTGGAGTTAAATATGGGCCACAGAATTCAATAAATAATATATAATATCCTATCAACCAGTTGAATAGAGGGGAAATGTGATTATTGAGAGTCGAGGTGGGAATCGAGCTGTATTCAATTAGGTTGGGGCCAGGATATATTGCAGGTACCGGGACAGGTCTACATCTTATCCTACCACAACCCGCATAGGTGGGTCCCATGGATAAGGGCCATGGCTAGCGCTGGAAAATGAGCAGAACATGGGTTGTTCTGGCTTGGTTCCTTTACATCCAGGTACTGCTTGCGCTCATGTGAACTGAGCAGAGCTCGAGCTTGTACGAGCCTGAGCCAAACGAGCCAAAGCTTCATTTGGCTCATTTAAATTATCAAAAAAAGAGAAAACTTTAGCTAAAGGGTTCACAGTGAGAATGGAAACCCAGATGATCTCTTGCTTATAATAAAGCTCATCCGACTATACTGCTAGATGGCTTTCTACTTAACCATATATATATACGTTTCCTTGTAGTCCAATTTCATGCAACTTTAATGGATTTTTTTTCCAATCTGCTGATTTGGTTTGCTCTCTCTCTCTCTCTCTCTCTCTCTCTCTCTCTCTCTCTCTCTCTCGGGCCAGTAAACAAGCCAAATGAACCCAGCAGCACTGCTCGGACAGGCTCGTCCAGCTGGTGCGAGCCCAACCTGAGGTGGCGTGTAAAAAGAAAAAAAAGAGAACCTCTCTTTTTCATATGTTCTGTGTTCACACTAGAACCAAACTCATTGATATTTGCACTCTCTAAGCAAAGCCTAGATGAGCCACTTGCCACATTCAATATGATAGGTGAAGTGTCCTTATTAAGAGTCAAGTCAAGAGGATACCAGATTTTATGGCAGTTGGTGAACCGGTGGTGTTCAAGCTGTATCCAGTAAGATTGACGCCTACCTTACAAGTCCACATCTGTCCATGACTTAAGTGATTGGGTCCATATCCCGTGACACTTTCTCTTTCAGCAGCGACACCGATAGCCACACTTCTTTTTTAGCACTTCTCAATATCTTCGGTGTTCGTTATTACCGACTGCTACTGGCGATTCACAATCTCTTTAAGTCATCGTTACCGACTGCTACTGGTAACGGCATTTCTTTTAACTTTTGAATATCCTGGATACTCATCATCTATCGATAGTGACACTGCTCTTTCGATAATAAAATATTTTTTTAAGGACTTTTCAACGTTGATGGTTCTTGTTATTTACACTCATGAACACTGCTATTGGTAATTGATTCGCACTACTCTTTAGTCATCATCGCTAAAGAGTGGTTGATTATTGCCTCTAGTAATTGTCTTTTCAGGCAAAGACACCATCCGCGACATTGCTCATTATTTCAATAATGCCTCCGACAACACTCTTTTTAGAGGATTTTTCAATGTCTTGGATACAAAGTGTACATATCGATAGTCATTTCTACCGTTGGTAACAAGAAAAACGTTAATTATCCACAAAAATTGGTGTCAAAAATAATTTATCATAAATTTATGGTGAATTAACTAGAGAAAATGAGTCATTTTTAAAATTAAAATTAGTTGCAGAATTAGCGATAAAAAATTCTATTTCAACATCCATCGCTAACTTATGATGGACGAAAATTTTTTGTCTCAAACTCTATCGTAACTTCGTGATGGATGAGCGATTAAATTTTTTTGTCGCTACTTAATCGCTAATTGGTGATAGATTTTGAGACAGATTTTTTCCGTTGCTAATCCATCGCTAATTGATGATAGATTTTGAGACAGATTTTTTTCGTTGCTAATCTCTCCTATAAAACCCTACTGCGAGTCCCTTTCTTTCTCTTTTTGATTCATCTGTCGCCCATCGCCCGTCGTACGTCTCCCAATTTCTCTCCATCACCTCTTTCTTCTTCCCTCACTCCATCTCTCTTATCGTCGTATGCCACCATCGACCACCGCAGTGTGTCATCATTGCCTGTCGCCCATCGCTTGATTTCTCTCCATCACCTCCTCCTTCTTCCCTCACTCCATCTCTCTCACCGCCGTGTGCCACCGCGGACCACTACCGTGTGCCGACTTCCTCTTCTTCCTCTCCCTCACCGAGTCCTCTCTTTACCACCTTCCTTTCTCATATGCAGGCCGTCGAAGCGACGCCATCGTTGACTTCCTCTTCTTCCTCGCTCTATCCAAATACTCTCCTCACCTCCTTCATTTTCCATCCATAGGCCATCGGAGCAGCACCATCATCGACCTCCTCTTCTTCCTCCCCCTTCCCGAGTCATGCCCAATACATCGCAAGCCGACCATCGATGTCGCTATTGTCGACCTAATCAAAGTATGATTATGAGAACATGCAAAATGGATCTCATTGGGCGATAAAATATTTTTAGTTTAACCAAAGGATATGGTTGATTCCTCTCAATCTTTTCTAACCAATAAAGTAAAAAATCCTTCATGGCTAAGAGGATGAAAGAATGACCAAGTTTGTCACAAAGATTACTCTAATTGGGTTCACCGGGTTGGCTGTTGTTTCTTGCAAGTATGGCTATTCTTAATTCGAGTTTGAGTCTGGTTAAGTCGAAGTCAAATGACTCTCTATTCAAGTCAAGCTTCATAGGGCCAATCTGTCCAAGTGTAAGTAGTATGAATCTTTACAAACATGCATGTTCACTAAGCCTCTTCTCGTGACAATGCCCAAATCAATGCCTTTTCTGCAAGTTTAAACTTACCAAACAAGAAATTTTGATACCTTAAGACCATTATAATTACGACCACCGTTCACCAGACCTTTTCTGCAACTTTGAATGTTATGTTTTCATGCCAATCTCATTCACCATCAATGTCGGGCTCCAGTGAAGTGTCAATCATGCTCAACTATTGATTATTTTTTACCTAATCAATTAGTAGTTGTCTCGACGAGAAGGCGATGAGAGAAGGTACAAGAGTTGGACAACATTCAATGTATATGGAAATAAAAAAAATTATTTATGGTGCAACCTTTTGCTTTTAATTTAAAACACTGCCACACACTTCTTAAATTTTGAAAATGAGCTAAACTTTTCATGAAAAGGTCAAATAAGGATCTCAAGGCAACAACTAGGGTTGGGCATCGGGTCATGGGTTGTGTTTAGGTCAAGGTTTTAGGCCTGGGCCCGTTAGCTGACAAATAGCTTTCAGAAACTCAATTATTAGCAACTGGCTGCAATAAAAAACATTGAAATTATATGTGCCACTAAATCAACTGACAAATATCTTTATTGAGAAAAGGACACAGATTTTAGAGCTGCTGGCTAGTTGGTGGCATTCAAGTTAGTCAAGTTGGAGCTCGGATATCATAAGCTATCCGAGGATCCGAATCTGAACATACCTTGGTGATCATGTTTGGAATCCGACACTTAGATGAGCGTTTATGCATTTGGGATGGGAAGCGAGGCTATTTGTCCTTTGTATTTACGCTAATAACACATTTTTTTAAGGACTTTTCAATGTGGATGGTGCTTGTCATTTCCAGTCATGATCGCTAAATTTTCAATATTCCCGGAACTCGTCGTAACCAATGATGATAATTGCAATTTAAAAAAAAATAGAGCGAAAGAAGTACATGTAGTTTTGTGCTTCAATCACCTTGAAAAGGTTTTAAGAAGTTTAGCATAACTATGATTCAAATATTATAAATTAATTCATTTAGGCATAAAGTAGAGTTAAATAAAGGTTTAATGTTTGGGAAAGGTTGAAAAGTAAAGTTTTTTGGCTGCCTAAAAAAGAGTAGAAGCAATTTGGGGGTGGACTTGATAGCGAGATGGGGATTCATTGGATTTTCTATCAGTGCTGCTCCTTGGGGAGCCATGACTTAAGCTGATCTCCCATTTTCATCTCCACTCTTATCACCTTTCTCATCTCTAATATCCTACACCATCTCCCAAGTTGAGACCAATAGTTACAATTGGTCTGATAAAAGAAAAAGAAGACTCCCCCCTTCCATGGTCCAAATGTTAAAGTCTGTCAGACCTGATGATTATGAGAACATGCACATTGGATCTCGTTTAACCAAAGGACATGGTTGATTCTTCTCATTCATTTCTAACCAATAAAGTAAAAATTCCTTCATGGCAAAGAGGATGGAAGAATGACCAAGTTAGTCCCAAAGATTACCCTAATTGGGTTCACCGGGTTGGTTGTTGTATCTTGCAAGTAGGGCTATTCATAATACGAGTTTGAATCATGATTAAGTTAAAGTCAAATCACTCTCTATTCAAGTCAAGCTTCATAGGGTCTTTCTGTCCAGGTGCAGGTAGTCCGCATCTTCCATGTCTATTTCACTGAGCCTCTCTCCCGGACAGTGCCCAGATCATTATGTCTTTTGTGCGGGTGTAAACTAACCCAACAAGAAATTTTGCTAGCTTAGGACCATTATAGTTAAAGCTGCCTTTCACCTGCAGGTCTTTGATCACTGACTCCCCTATCATCATTCCCACAATTAGGTTTTCATGTCAATCTCACTCACCATCAATGTCTGGCCCGGGTGAAGTGTCAATAGTGCTCAACTATTGATTAATTTTGACCAAATCAATTCGATGAGAAGGTGATGAGAGAAGTGTATAAGACCCAAGTCAAGCTTCATTCTAGGGTTTTAAGGCTAACTTTGATTATATTTTATTGTTTAATGATATTCATGACACAAAGTATATATTAATTGTCCCTCACGTGCACTTAGGACATAATTCAATGTATCTGTAAATAAAAAAAATGATTTTTTTTATTTATAGTGCAACCTTTTGCCCCTAATTCCAAACACTGCCACACTTTTCTTAAATTTTAAATATAAGCTAAACATTTCATGAAAAGGTCAAATAAGGATCTCAAGGCAACACCTAGGGTTGGGCAACTGGTCGGGCAACCCGCTAGAACAAGTCGACCCAACCTGCCATGGTCGTGTTTGGGTAAAGGTTTTAGGCCTGGGCTCGTTAGCTACAACGCGACCCGTTATATACGTTGGCTGGGTCCTAGTTGGCCCAGGAGTTACCAGGTCAGTTCGATGAGTTTGAGCTATTTATTAATTTTTATTAATGTAATTTTTTTAAATTTCAATTAATTGTATAGTGACTTGGTAATTATTATTATTTACCTAATTAGGTACATTAATTTATGGAAATCAGAAAAAAAATTTGTTTGGTACATGGTAACTTATTAATTATTTATTTGTTTATTGTTTTAGTTTGGTTATGGATTCACTAAAAGAATTGGATGATGATAAAGATTGATACTTTTAGTGAAAGGATACATTTGTTGTGGTTTGTAATTTTAATTAGAATAACTATAATTATTTTTAAACATTTTTTGCTTGTCTTTTTCTGTAGGTTATTCTTCATAATGGGTTAAACCATATCAATGGATTGAAGAAACCATGTTGGGTTGCATAAGAGGACTATAATTCAAGATTGTATGCTATGTTATTTTAGAAAATTGATGTTGATTTATTAATTTAAATGCTATGCCATGGACAAAATATTGTTATAAACTTTAAATTTTGGTATTTTAAATATTATCATATATAAAATTTTGAATTATATATTTTTATTTAATTTAATTTTTAGTATGCTAAAAATTAATTTATTAATTTTATTAAAAAATAACCTATAAATAAGTTTGGACCGATTTGGGCCAGGCTCGGCCTACATCACATTGACTTATTAGGCCGGGTCATGGGCAGCTCTTCAAAATTTAAGCCCATTAAAAACCAAGCCGAGCTACAATTAAAGCTTGGTGGGCCAAGCTCTAAATGGGTTGGGCCACGATGCCCACCCCTATCAACACTTATCATCTTGAAAAAACATGATTTCTTTTTTGTATCCTATAATGTCCTTTGAAAATTACTCATCCATTTTCATAAAAAGAAAAAAGTAAATTGTTTGAACGCTTAACGAAAAATGATCGTATTATGTGGCAAAAGTCCGTTATTGTGAAATTATGATGAGTATCGAACATCTTGTTGTGAAAATACCTTTAAGTGTTTCGAAAGTTCATAATTTGCAGAATTTCAAAAGAGTATCACACAACGTATTGCGAAATTACAAAAAAATTGTGAAAGTCTGACATTACAAAATTTTTTATTCGCATCACACGGATATTGTGATTTTTTTTCCTGCTAATTTTTGTCCCACATAAATGATATTTTATTTCTCAACCCCTTTTTTGCATTTGAATTCCCTATTTTTGCAACCCTAAGGTTCTTATGGTCCCCATTTAGTGGTCTCCAATCCTTTAGAAGATCTTTTAGCAACATTTAGGTGAATATTTTGGCGAGCATTGACTTTGCAAAAATCTTTTATCGGTGGTGGTTCACCAGCGGTGGAAAACCCCAAATTTTAGCCATCCTCGTACGATTTTTTTTGGTGAATCTCTAGTGAATATTTTGATAAAACCATAAGTTGGGATTTCATCAGCGTCCCTCATTTGAGTGATGTATTGACTAAATTTTATGTGTATGACTATGTAGATTTTTGGCACACGAATGTAGACATGATATTGTGTATTGACTACGGATGTTAAAGTTTGCTCATACAATTTTAAATTTATGTGGATGACTATACTAATTTTTTACTATGAATATGGATGACTGTTGTTTTATTACTATGCAAAGTTAAGAATTTTGCACGTACCTTACGAAATTCCTTTATGATTTTAAAAGAATGAACAAAAATTCTCATTTACCTTGAAAACATCTTTCTTGGTGTGAAAAATCATGAGTTACAAACACATGTTTATTTTTTTTTAAATCAGAAAGCAATTTTGCAATGTACGTTTGAAATTCTCAAATTTGCATAGTAAAAAATTAGCAATTTTAAAATATTGATTTTTTGCAAATATTTTGGAATTTTGCAACGTATGTGTGAAATTCTTGAATTTGTATAGTAAAAAATTAGGAATTTTGAAATAATGAACTTTTGCAAATATTTTAGAATTTCACAATACACTACAAGAAAATTGTTAATTAGCGACTGAAATTTGCGACGGATTTTTTCCGTCACGAATTAGCGACATATTAGCTAGAGAAACAATCTGGCGCTAATTCGCGATGGATTAGCGAGGAAACAACTTTTATCGCTAATCCGTCGCTACTTAGCGACAGATTAGCGACTGTAATTTTTTGTCGCTAATTCTTATTACAAGAACACCATTTTAGCGATGGATTTAGAGAGGGAACTCTGTCGTCGCTAATCCGTCGCTAATTAGCGACGGCGTAGCGACATACTATATTCCGTCGTTGTTTTGGTATTTTGATTTACGACGGCTTAGCGACAGAATAATTCCGTCGCTAAGCCGTCGCTAAATGTCGCGTAAATCCCTAATCCCATCCCTCTTTCTCTTTTTCCTGTTTCGCTGTCTTGCTCCCTCCCGCCGCCCGTCGGCTCTCGCCACCGCCCGGCCGCCGCCGCTCGCCAGCCGCCGCTCCCCGTCCACCGCTCGCCAGCCGCCGCTCCCCTTTCCTGGCTGCGCCCTCTCCCCACTGTTGCTCCTCCATCGCCAGACCACCGTCATCCTTCGCAAACCCTGCTACCTGCGAACCATCTTCCTCAAAACCCTCTCACCTTCTCCTATCCACCTGATCCCTTCACCACCATCTTCCTTGAAACCCTCGAATACCCAAAAGGACGATCCCGTACATGATGCAAGATCGTCGGGGTTCAAGTTTTGCTCGATAGGGGTTTGAGCGACGGAGTTAGATCGTCAGGTTTCTATAGTTCTTGATCGACAGGGGTCTGAGCGATGGGGTTTGATCGATAGGTTTCGTCTGGGTACTACAACGAGCATCCAGTGTTGCCTTAGCGAGGTAAAGAATTCTGTCAGCTCCCTTCCTTCTGTAGCTTCCTCTTTCCCAATCTCTATCGCCTTCTCTTTTTTAACCTAGCCGTTGTGCTCTTTCAATCCCTCAAACACTACTTTTCCAAGTGTTTGTTGGGTACCATATAAAATAGTAGCCATTATAATAAAAAACCTCTATGAGTTCTCAGTATGTTGCACCAGCTTGTTCTCGTGTGTTATCTGTATGCCGTGTAACTATTGGACAAAAGATTGAAACAAACCGAAATTTTAACTGTTGTGGAAATTCTTGTATTCTCCTGTATTGTAGCAATGTTTTGCAATAGCACATCAACTTATTTCTTTGATGTTATGTGTAGATTTAACCTCAGTTCCAATTAATGGATGAGATTGCAATTCCTTTGCAACACATTGACATTTCTTTGCCTGTTGTCTAATTGAGACATTTTAACCCTGATTCATTGTGAACTTGGGAGTGCTGTATGAACTTTATGATGCTTATAACTGAGACATCATAAACTCTTGATTCATTCCTGATTTGGTAGTGTTGCATGAACTTTATGTTGCTTTTCGTATTTTCAATGCCTTTCAATATGGCCAGGAAAAAAAGATTCATCATGCAGGATATTGAAATTTTGAGATTTGTTGATTGTATCTGCTCATTGTTAGGTGCCTTCTAATTGTATTTGTGCTATATTTAAGATAAGTCTGCTTCTGCTACAATTCGTGTGTTTTTCACTTTAACATCACATTGCTATATCATGCAATTGTGGCATGATTATGATTTAAGCAATTTGTTTGTATCTGTTATAAGCAATCTTACAATGGGCACCCATTCCCATTGTCTTCTTCATCTTGATAGGCATCATTTCAGCCTTCACATTGTAACAGATTTGAGCACCGCATGCATATTTATTGTTTGAACTGAGGGTTTGTCCATTTTTTTCTAGCACTCTAGTTTGTATCTTTGGCATTTCAGACAAGTTATCTTGGTGGTTTTAATTTCTTCAAAAGAGTGTAAAGAAAGTAGCAGTGATCATAATCATCCCTTTAAAGTTCAAGTTTTGATATTGGGAACATAATTGTCATTTGTACAGTTTGATTGAGGTCTGAGTACCAAACAACTAGATATAGATTGAATATGGTATCTGGGAGTGTACGCAGGGGAAGCATTGTGAGCTTTGAAAAATATTCATTTTAACACAGTGTTTTTTGCAGATTTCTCAACGGAACTCGCTTGTGCCCCGCCACCCGTGGTAAGTAAGTGACAAAAACAATGCAAATCAGGTAAATACCCGTGGTGAGTAAGTGATGCAAGCGCATCACATGTTATTTAATTTATTGAATGTAACACTTTATTGTTCACACACTCACTTAGTTGTTGATATCTAGGACTGCTTTGTTGGAGTTCGGAGATCATGCTGAGCATGATTTTAATGTATGAATATGGAAGTATTCTTATTTTTGGAGTATGGAGTCCATGCTAGGCATGGTAGTAGTTAGTGGGATATTGAAGTGTGTTTGCTGCAGGTACATGTTTGACATTTGTTTGATATGAATTATTTCGATGTATTGCAATGTTTGATGTGATTGTATCCATGCTTACATGTAGTTACTTTCAATTTGATTATGTCTTCCATGTGAAATTGTATACTGAAAGCATGCTTCAAATGAATGTATCGTGTCATGAATAGTTTGCACATGAAAATATTAAGTTATCAATACATGCATCATAATTCTTATGATTGTATGACATCATATATTGCATGATAAATTTGATATTTTCTTCATCATAGCATTCTGATGGTTCTCTTTTAACTGGTTAGGATACTATTCGTAACATCATACGACAAAATGACTGCAAACCGTGAATGGATGTACCGTAGGATAGTGGACAATGAGTTATCGCATGAATATATAGATGGTGTTGACATTTTTATTGAATTTGCAACGGCAAGTGTCAGTACAGTAGATCCCACAGGTCGGATTAGGTGTCCCTGCAAGATTTGTAAGAATAATCGATTTGTAGAACCTCATGGCATTAGACATCACCTATACAAGAAGGGTTTTGTGAGTGATTATTAGAACTGGACGTTTCATGGAGAAGAATTTAGATGCTTGAAGCCCATCTACACACAGATGGATCTAGGACATTTGGAAGCCACCTGAAGAAAATGGTAACTCATTAATATATAATATTAATTTTATAAGTATTGTTGCAAACTTGTGTACTAAATCTTTTGTTATTTAACTTCGCAGGAAGCAGAAAAAGGAGGCAGTGTACCATATAAGGATGTGTTTGTTGAAACACATAAACGGAAGACCATGGGAGTCTTCGTATCAGAGAAGGCGAGAACGACAACGGTATGTATTAATTCTATTAATAATCATTGCAATATATATGCAAGTTATCATAACGGTATCATTAATTATTAATGAATACTTTAAACATTATTTTGTAGGAGGCATATGAGCAACAGATGGTAGAGCGATATGGCGATGACGCTACTCAGCATCCATCATTTGATCCTACAGCATAGGTTACTGCAGCAGGTGAACCCAAAAAAGGTCGCGTGTTCGGGTTTGGGAGTAATATGAACACTTCACAAGTTATTGGTTCTTCCAGTTACGGCTCACCAACTTCTTGCGCCGACATAAGCTCCAAGCAACCGACTATTCTTTCCGGTGATGATGTACGCCAGATCGTTAATGAATCACTGAATAACTACTTCCAATACACCTTCGCCCCCTTTCTTCAAAATGAGATCAACAATCTTGTTCTGAACAGGGGATCTTCGATTCCAGGCCCCTCTCAGGTATAATCATATATTCAGTTTTTTGTCTACCTTAGAACACATATGAGCATAATCGAATCACATATATAACTTTTTGTCTGCCTTAGAGCACATATGAGCATGATAGAATCACATAGAGTTTTTTGCCTGCCTTAGAGCACATATGAGCATGCTATAATAACATATAGAGTTTTTTTATTGCCTTAGAGCACATATGAGCATGCTATAATCACATATAGAGTTTTTTTGACTGCCTTAGAGCACATATGAGCATGCTATAATCACATATTCAGTTTTTTGACTGCCTAAGAACACATATGAGCATGATAGAATCATATATAAAGTTTTTTTGACTGCCTTAGAACACATATGAGCATGATAGAATCACATATAAAGTTTTTTTGACTGCCTAAGAACACATATGAGCATGCTATAATCACATATTCAGTTTTTTGACTGCCTAAGAACACATATGAGCATGTTATAATCACATATTTAGATTTTTGACCGCCTTAGCACACATATGAGCATGATAGAATCACATATAGAGTTTTTTTATTGCCTTAGAGCACATATGAGCATGCTATAATCACATATAAAGTTTTTTTGCCTGCCTTAGAGCACATATGAGCATGTTATAATCACATATTCAGTTTTTTGACTGCCTAAGAACACATATGAGCATGTTATAATCACATATTCAGTTTTTTGACTACCTTAAAACACATATGAGCATGCACAAATCACATATAGAGTTTTTTTACTGCCTTAGAACATATATCATTTATGATAGAATCACATATAATTTTTTTTGCTTTGCCTGCCTTAGAGCACATATGAGCATGCTATAATCACATATTCAATTTTTTGACTGCCTTAGCACACATACGAGCATGATCGAATCACATATATAGTTTTTTGCCTGCCTTAAAGCACATCTGAGCATGGTAGAATCACATATAGAGTTTTTCTAGCTGCCCTAGAACACATATGAACATGCTATAATCACATATTCAATTTTTTGACTGCCTTAGCACACATATGAGCATGATAGAATCACATATATATAACTTTTTGTCTGCCTTAGAGCACATATGAGCATGATAGAATCACATATAGAAATTTTTTATTGCCTTAGATCACACATGAGCACATGATAGAATCACATATAGTGTGTAATTTATTTTATTATATTTTGTTTATCAATACTGACTGTTCTTTTCTTGTGTAGGCTGCTAGCGATAATTAGCGTAGTGGAGCTGAAGGGACAGATAAAAACAATGAACAAGAAGACACACAAAATCTTGGCGATGATTAAAGAACTGTGTTGAAGAAGTTCTATTTTTTTATGTTTCCTAATTGTAATTGTTGAATTGTAAATAATTAAACTTGTTAATTTTAAGGTGGAACGATTAATTGTTGTAGATTCTTGTTATATGGAATTTTTTGTGTGGTTTATTTTTTATTTACAGGAAATATAAATTGTACAGGAAATATAAATTGTACCGTTCTCGGTATTTAATTTTCAAATAATTTTTTTTTGAATTTTTTTTCGTGTTTGCGACGGATTAGCGACGGAACCATCCGTCACTATTCATATAAATCTAGCGACGGCATAGCGACGAAAGTAAATCCGTCGTCAAGCCGTGGTCGCCGTTTAGTACCGGCGGATTGGCAACGGAATATAGCGCTCGTTAGTCCGTCACAATTAGCGACGGACCTGGCGACAGAATAAATCCGTCGCCAGTTAGCGTCGAAATATTCGCGACGTAAGCATACCGTCGCCTCGTTGTCGCTAATCCGTCGCTAACATGCGTAGCGACGGATTAGCGACAGAATGTGGTCGTCGCTAATCTACTGCTTTGTTGTAGTGATACTTTATGCGATACTCATTCAAAATTTTGCAAGGTACGAACTTTCGCAATACTTAAATAGATTTTTGCAACGTGCCTTGTGTTACTTGTCCACAATTTTGCAATTATCGAACATCTGCAAATTTTATGATTTTAGCAGGTGAATATTGAAGTCTTTTTTGAAATATTGCAACTGTCGATGCAATTTTGTTGATGAGTTTCATAGGTGTATTATTTTAACATCATAACATGCAAAAAACAGAAATCCATATTTATAAAGGGTAAACGTGTTTAAAATTTTTTGAAAATTTACCAATTTTATCGTAATGTATATTTATTTTTTAAACTCTTAATGACAAAGGATATGGATATAATTCTGCTTGTGACCTGAGTAATAGTACATATATGTACGTATGTATGAAGGTCATAATATATTCTACTTGTCCAAATCATGCATCAATAACCCGTGTATGAAGCAAGGATCAAATGTGGGCTGGTAATGTTACTTGAAGCTCTATTGTATCCCACATTTGGACCTACAAGATTTTAACAAACTTCCCCAATACTTAAACAGATTTTTATAATGTGTTTTGTGCTAATTGTCTGTAATTTCACAATTATCAAACGTTTGCAAATTTTATGATTTTATCTGGTGATTACGCAACACTTATCACGAGTTTCATAAATTTTTCTGAATTTTGAAGTCTTTTTTTGAAATATTGCAACCTCTAATGCAATTTTGTTGATGAGTTTCATAAGTGTATTATTTTAACGTCATAACGCGCCAAAATTATAAATTTGCATTTACAAGGGGTAAACGTGTTTAAAAAAATTAAAAGTTTTTTGAAATATTGCAACCTCTAATGCAATTTCGTTGATGAAAGTGTATTATTTTAACGTCATAACACCCAAAAATCATAAATTTGCATTTACAAGGGGTAAACGTGTTTAAAAAAATTAAAAGTTTTCGGTATTATCCATTCTACGGATTTGATAAATTCTGAACATTTTTTTGAAACAAGACAATTTTATGATAAAGAACATTTATTTTTTAAACTCTTAAGGACAAAGGTTACTGCTGTAATTCTACTTGTCACCTGAGTAAAAGGACACTAATAAATGTTGGTCCTTGTCCAACAGTTTTGGGAAAAACAGAGGCCCATATTTGAAATTAAGTACAAAAGGTATCACCTAAATTAATTTTTCCCTAAAATTTAATTTTAGCCAACGAATTCAACGAGCTTTTAATAGGCGGCTTGAGTTTGGTAGTTGTAGCTCTCATACGTGGGACCAACAAGCATCAAACTCCGATATTCTCATCCAATAATTTGTCAAAATATAACAAAAGGGCGAGACGGGTAACAAGAGGAGGAGCTTCATGCACTTAATTGGGTTAGCTTCTCTCTCTCTCTCTCTTATTTTTTACTTTCATTTCTCAAATTTAAGGTACATTCTTAGAATTATAAACTTGCCTTGTCTTTTAACATTTCTTTTTCATTTTTCCAAAAAAAAAAAAGTTAAATAATCTTCATGTGGTCTCTATACAGAGCCGGACCTGTAAAGAGGCCAATGAGGCTTGTGCCTCAGGGCCCCTGGGCCCAAAAATTTTTTAGGGGCCCATTTTTAAGGCCTAAGCTCCCCATTTGTTTAGAAAAGGTTCGGGTAAAGTATTAGAGCCAGATCCTTTACCTGACCCGGATTCGATTAAACATTAAAAACCCATGCGCCCCCTCGTCTTCTTCAATCTAAAACCCCTGCGCCCTCTCGTCTTCTTCAATCTAAAACCCCTGTGCTGGCCCCTTCTTCTTCAATCTAATTCTCCTGTGCTAGCCTCTCTTCTTCTTTAATCTAATTCAGAAAGCTCCAAAGGAAATGCTGGCACATTTGATTGAGGCAGATAAGTAGAGGGAGGTGAATACATGCCCAATAGGCAAAAAAAAAAAAAAAAACTTCTTGCTGAATGAGCGTGTCAGTTCCTTCAGGTTTTCAATTTTCGTGTCCTGAAATCATGGTTTTCAATCTTCATTGCAGGCACCTAAAAGTTTTCTGAGAGGCAGATACAAGCTTATCCAAAAACTATTGTTTTCGATGTGAGATAGTTGAGGTTCAAAAATCTGTTGCGGTAAGAGGTGTTGAGGCCATTTTCATCTTCACGAATTGCATCTGGACCCAAAAGAGTGTCTGTTTTCCATTATCCTTTGCTGGAGACAAACAGTGAGTACATTGGATTTTCACACAAACCACATAGGATGTTATTTTTGTTTAGATGAATAGGCACTAATTATAAGTTCTTTTTTTTTTTGAGGATTTTTTTGAAGGAAAGTTTAGAAAATTGTTATTGTATATGAAAAATATTCCTTTAATATTAGCTTGGTGTGCCTTTTTCTTTTTGAAAGTGTTTTTTTTTTTTGGTCAAAGGTCATAATACTTGTCATGTGCACATAGTAATGTTGTTCTTTGGATATTCAAGTTTGTGACCAGCACTGTTTTGATTCTTGAATCTTATAAACAAAGTTTGTCATCAAGACTGTTTTAAATGGTTAACATGTCCTACCAAATCTGAAAGCTTTTTGGCACAACTACTTTAGGAAATGGGGAGAATGTTCTTTGTCTGTTAATCTTAGATCAACTATGTCTCAGGACAGACTGAATGGATTGGCTATGTTTTCAATTGAGAAAGAAATTGTTGAACAACTTGATTATACTGATTTGATAAATATTTTTGCATCTAAAACAACTAGACAAGTAGTGTTTAAGTAGTTTATATAAATATTTTAGACATTGTTATTTGATATAATATAAATATTTAGAATATCATATTTGTTTAGTAAAAATATAAATCTTGTCGTTATTTGAATGATGATACTATCAAATTGTGTCTTATTCTCTTGACTTTCTTGTTTCACTGCAATTTCTGATTTCTAATTTCTGTTAGCAGTTAATTTTTGTTAGTTAATTACTATTAATTATTGTTAGTTAATTTTCTATTAATTGATGTTACTGCTAGTTAAATCTAAAAATAATATAAATATTTGTATTAGTTAATCTCTCTTAATTAATGTTGAACAACTTGATTAAACTGATTTGATAACTATTTTTGCCTCTAAAACAATCAAACGAGTATTGTTTAGGTAGTTTATATAAATATTTTATATATTTTTATTTAATATAATATAAATATTTAAAATATTACATTTGTTTAATGTGAATGCAAATTTTATTGCTATTTTGATTCTTTAGAAAAAATTTGGAGGCGCCGAACTCCTAATATTAATAAGAGGCCCATTTTTTCCCTCCGCCTCAGGCCCCATAAAACACCGGTACGGCTCTGTCTCTATATATATGCTCCCATATAGCTCCTTATCGGGCATACAAAGGCATCCTGTTTACGAAAAAAATTTGGAGTACCGAGAGTGGGAAGCCTTTCCACCACATTCTTTTGAGATGGAGGCCCAAGAAAGTCGCCCAAAAGCTGAAAAGGAAAATAAGGAGAAGGAGGCCATGGGAGATAATAAGGCAGGGCCATCAACGGCACCACCAAAAGAGATAATAAGGCATGGTGGCTTTGATTTTGACGTTTTCTTAAGTTTTACAGGAGCTGACACACGCAACAACTTCACTAGTCATCTCCACCAGTCACTGTTGGGGCGTGGCATAAAAGCCTTCATCGACAGCGAGAACTTGGAGAGGGGTGAGAGAATCACTGAGCTGCTCAACTACATTGAGAAATCCAAGATTTTTATACCCATTTTCTCGGAGAAATACGCCCATTCTAAATGGTGTCTCAAGGAGATTGCCAAGATGGTGGAGATTAACAATGAGGATCAGCAAAAGAGGCCCATAATTCCTGTATTTTATCATGTTGAGCCTTCTGACGTCAGAAACCAGAAAGGATCATTCGAAGATGCTTTCAGCAATCACCAACACCAAGACAGGAAGAAAGAGGAATTGGACGAGTGGAGGAACGCGTTGAGAAGTGCAGGGGATCTTTCTGGTTATACTGTCTCCAAGGCACATGGGTCAGTAACAAAATCTCTCTCTCTCTCTCTCTCTTTCGGCTCTCTCTCTCTCGGCATGCAAGAATATGGTGTGAAGTAGGGGGCTCTAATAGTCTAACCAACGGGTTATTTTATCTCCTCTTTTTATAGATAGATTACAGTCCTACGATGGGAGGATAACAAATAAATTGATTTTATCCTTCTATCTTTACAAAAACAAAAAACAAAAAACAAATAGACAGATACAGTCATAGACGACCCTGCCTCTTTGGTCAATAGTGATTACCTTATCCTGATCACAATAGCATATCAGGATTGCCTAACACTCCTCCTCAGACTGGACAGAAGACTTGAGAAATGATCTTTGCTTAGAGATTTGATAAATAAATCCACAATTTGATGTTTAGAACTCACATATAGGGGGCCAAGAAGGTCAGCTGCAATCTTTTCAGGAATCAAATCACTGACAGTCAATGTCAATATGATTTGTACCTTCATGATAACGAATATCCTAACAGAGTATGAACAGAGGAAGCTTGGATCAGCTCTGCTCGTGTATACTTGTTCTATGAATTATATATATATATATATATATATATATATATATATATATATTAGAGTAATGAGTTAGTGATAACTCCATTTGGTGTTAAACAGCGAGTTTTTTTTTTTTTTTAAATTCTGATCATACTGATGTGATCTATGTAGATTTTTTAGGGATCTGATCTTGAAGCGTGCATCGCGTAGGTGGGTTTTTATAAAGTTTAAAAAATCAACGGTCCAAAATCTTTATAAATTTTGGAGGCTTTATACAATATTTTTTTCATTGAAAACACATGACCCAGGTATATATAACTTTCTTGATCTGGAATTCTGCTTGTACTTTCCTTTTAAAATTTGCCTCTAATATTACAGATACATCAACTTTTTCTGTGAATTGTAATAGACCTGAAGTTGGTTCTATCAACAAGGAGTGGACTCGGCCTACATTTTATCCCCGACCCAAATGGTTCCAAATAAAGCTGAACTGACCCGAACTGGTACCTATTTCGTACTCAAACCATCCCAAACCTGTTTTATATGTGAACAGAACTCTTTGAAACCTGACCCACAATTAAAACCTGGCCAAACCCGTTTTTTTAATATAATACATCGTTAATGTTTTTTTATTTCAACTTGAAATGATTGTTTGGTATCGAGATATTCTTTTTATATTTAGATTTTGGCTTTATTTAGAATTGTTATTAAACTACTCATTTGTTAGTATATAATTTTTTAATGAATAGTCGATTCTATTAATTTACGTATTTTTTATTGGTTCTAAAATAAATATCATATCAATAACCGATCTGAAACCCAAATCCATTAAAACCTGAATCAGTCATACCAGAACCCTTTAACCTATGTGGATTTACATTTTTCAGCTGTATCTAAACCAGAATCAAATGGGTAGGGTTTGGATCTAGTTCTTAGATTCGATAAAAATAATTGGGTCTATTGAAAACCTGATCAGATTATACCTGACGCGGTATTTACCTGAACCTGTTAACCCGTATGGGTCTACAATTTCCAGCCATACCTGGATCTGGACCCGAACTCTAATTAGATTGGGTGAGGTTTGGGTCTAATTTTATACTCAATCCAGAATTATGTCAGATAAGATCTGACCCGATAACAACCTTAGTGAGAATCCAGTTACTAACGAATTGAAACACGATCCAAATAGACCATCTCTCTCTCTCTCTCTCTCTCTCTAAATATACACTATATATATATAGTGTATATTTTATTTGGTGCTATTGATGAAAAAAACAATGAAATGGAAATCATAGGTTCAAGTTTTATCGACTCAATCTGACCATGTGGATGGTGTTGATAATCAAGCACGAACTCGTCTAGGGCATGCCCTACTCAGGCTTAGCTCATGAACCGTCACCAGGCTGTGACAGTCTGACTCATTTTCTAAAAAGGTTAATTTTTTAAGTGCCTTTAAAGCTTGATAATATATAAAATATATATTTAACAATATAATATATGTATAGTAAATGTATAGAACACCTACAGTATACATTTTATGGATATATATAATATATGTATAAAATATGTAATACATAAATTTATAATATATAAAACGAGCCTATAAGAGCTGAGCCGAGCTTGTCATTTTCGTACTTGGCTCATTTACCTAAACAAGGTGCTCATAGCTCAGCCCCCCGAGCTCAACTTAAGAGTCAAAACGAGCCCAATGGCTAGCTGCTGGTGTCGTTTTCCAGCCCTACACACAGATAAAACCCTTGGATTGTGTTATGTTGATCTAAAAGTATGATTTTTTTGAGTTGTGAAACTTTAGTGCATTATGGACTGTTGATTTTTGAAGCCTTAAAAAGCTTACCAATGCACATTATTCAAAACTCATTTTCTATTAAACAAACATTGTAGCTGGCATTCATAAGGTCTGATCTAAGAAAGTAAAAACATAAAAAAGGAGAGTTGATTTGGATTTTTGGTTGTCAACAAATTAAAGTACTCTTGGTATTGGCACATTGCAGAAACGAAGCAGAGCTAGTCACGAAGATAGTCCAACAGGTGTTTGACATGTTAAAGAAGGTCCCATTTGACATAGCGCATATCGGGATCGATCCTTGCATAGATGATGTGAAGAACAAGTTGGAGACAGAAGCAAATGGTGTCTGCATTGTTGGAATCTACGGGCCTGGCGGGATTGGAAAGACGACAATTGCATTGGCCATCTATAACAAGCTATCTCCTGACTTTGAAGGTACTAGCTTCATCTCGGATGTCCGGGAAAATGCAGAAAAGCTTGGACTTCCTTCGTTACAAGCCAAACTTCTACGTGACATTTTAAAGAAAGAGATACCCATATCTAGAGTTGAAGAAGGAAAAAGTTTGATCAAGGAAAGACTTGGACACAAGAGGGTTCTCATAATCCTCGATGATGTAGATCATGTGGATCAACTTCAGGCGTTCACAGCTGAACAAAAGTTTCAGGAGGAGGAATGGTTTGGTGAAGGAAGTAAGATTCTTGTCACAACAAGAGACAGGGCGGTACTTGATATGCACGGAGTGAAAAAAGAAAAAATTTATATCCACCTGGAGCTGGACTATACGCATTCGCTTCAGCTATTCTGTCGCCATGCTTTCTCGGGTGGCAGGTCGCCCCCTGAGTTCGATCATCTATCTAAAGAAGCCGTCCAAGTAACAGGGAGACTACCACTGGCGCTTAAAGTATTTGGCCCACTCTTCTATGGCCAAAATGAAGATCAATGGAAAAAATTGTTGGAAAAGTTGAAAAAAGATCAGCATAAGGACATCCATGAAAGGCTGATAATAAGTTACCAAGGGCTAGAACCAAATGAGAAGTGCATCTTTTTAGACATAGCATGTTTCTTTATTGGAGAGGATAAACAATATCCGACCTACATTTGGGAGGATTATTCCCCAGAGGTCGCACTGAATGTTCTCGAAAACAGGTCTCTTGTTAGTATCGACACAGAAAATAGGTTTACAATGCATGATGTAATTCGAGATATGGGGAGAAAGATAGTTGAGGAACAAGGCCGTTCTGACCATGAAAAACGGAGCAGGCTCTGGAACGCAGATGACGTATCGAGGGCGTTGAGCAATGTAAAGGTAAGGCCTAAATTATCGATAGACCCACAGAAAATTAAAAGTTTTACACTTTGAAATCTCCCCCAAAAGGTTGGTCACGGTGATGCAAACAGCACAGGTCTCAAATATCTTTAGGTCTGCTATGAGTTTAACTTTTACTCGAAACGTGAAAGTTACTATTTTTTTCCTTACAAAAAAAAATAGACATCTTGTTCTTCATCTTCTTTTAAATTAAATTATTTGTTTTGGCTTCTAAGAAGGTAAAGATCTCTTTCATAATTTTTGCTTATGGAATAAAGGTTTTGTTTTCCCCTAATGTCTTCCTAATGACATTTTTCTTTTAGCTCATGATGCATTTGAATGATCGGCATCCATTGGTTGTGAGTACTCTCTTGTTTCCTTTTATTTTTTTGGCTGTTTTCATTAATGTGGCCTTTTCATCATTTCATATAGCATTCTTTCTAATGAAAAGTGGATTTCAACCATAGCTTTTAGAGGTGGGCCACGTAATGCAGGTGGTCGTGGGGCCCCCTCACCCAGGGTTTTTCTAGCTTCGGTGAGGGTTCCTCGTCATAAAAAAAAATATGTGGAGGCGCATTATGCTAAGAATAAGTTTTATGGAAAAGAAAGAAACTTTCCAGCTATGAATAAGTTTGATGATGCTAGCTAGGATTATTTGTTTAGCCCACCCAGAAGGTTTGATGCACATATTAAAAAGTGTAAAACCTTCGTTCTCTGAAATTATTTAAAGGAGAAATGTGGTGGGTCTTAAGATTTCAACAAAATATTTGGCACAACCACCATTAATGAAAAAATGAAACTATATATTTGAACCATGCTTTTAGCCTTAAGGCTTACTTTCTCATTCTTAACCGTTTTCTAATAAATTCGCCTTTTCTCAGTGACGGGTCACAAAAATTAAACAAAAAAGACTTTTTAGGTTTCAATATGTAATGAAACCCAAAATGAGTTTTTTTAAATTAATTTTTCACTTTTTGGCCATAAAGACTTCCTATATATATATATATATATATATATATATATATATATATATAGAGAGAGAGAGAGAGAGAGAGAGAGAGAGAGAGAGAGAGAGAGAGAGAGAGAGAGAGAGAGAGAGAGAGAGAGAGAGATGAAAACTGTCCCAAACCTACCCAATGGAAAATTTTAGTAGAATTTTGATATTTTTTTAAAATTCTGACACATGTGATCTATATGCTTGTTTTTATAGGAATTGGTTCTTGGAGCATTTGATCTTGAAGCATGAATAGTTTTTTTATAAGGTTTAAAAAATCAAAATTCATGTTCCAAGTGTCGGTTTCTAGTAAATCAATCATGCTGAACACATCTATATGATCTGAATTTTGAAAAAACACCAAAAATCAAATAAAATTTCTCATTGGATAGGTTTGGCAGCGTTTTCTTTGGGGAGGTTTTTAAAATCACACACACACACACACACACACACACACACACATATATATATATATATATATATATATATATATATATATATATATATATATATATATATAGAGAGAGAGAGAGAGAGAGAGAGAGAGAGAGAGAGAGGTCCGTGTTAAATGAAACATGATAAATAAGGTTTTATGCTCTTTCGCTGTTTTTTTTTTTGTAGTTTCGACTCCATAAATGTGTTGGGCATTGACTAGGAATCCACACCTGGATCACGTGTTTTCGATGAAAAAGTGATACTTTGAGCCTCAAAAATTTATAAAGATTGTAGATTGTTGATTTTTTTAATGTTATAAAAACTCAGTCATGTGTTGAATCAAACACTTCAAGAGTTGATCCCTTTAAAATCGACTACATAGATCACATCTGTACAGTCATAATTTAAATATATGACAAAAAAAACCTAAGAAATTCAATGCACTAAAATTTAAGGCCTAGAAAATTCATATTTTTGGATTGATAACACAATCCAAGGTTTGATCCTTATCAAATAAACCTTTTTTAACACATCTGTATGGTGCTCAATAGTTTCATATAATTTGGTGTCTTCAATAGCACCAAATATATATATATATATATATATATATATATATATATATATATATATATATATATATATATATATATATATATATATATATATATATATATGTGGAAATAAAAACCTACCCATTAAGAAATATTTTATCAGATTTTTGGTGTTTTTTTGAGATTCTGACCTTACAGATGTGATCTATGAGCTAGTTTTTATAGGAATCAGTTCTTAGAGCATTTGATTCTGATGCAAGGATAGTTTATGAAAGATTTTAAAAATCAACAGCCTACAATTTTCATAATTTTTTGAAGCTTCAAATATTAATTTTTCATCCAAAATGCATGATCCAGGTGTCAATTTCTAATAAATCAATCATGTTAATATATATGTAAGGTCAGAATTTCGAAAAAAACACTGAAAATTTGATAAAATGTTTCTTAGTGAGTAGGTTTTCATTCATTCATTCATATATATATATATATATATATATATATATATATATATATAGAGAGAGAGAGAGAGAGAGAGAGAGTCATCTGGCCTCTTTTTTTTTCTGCTAAGAGTCATAGTTATGTTTATCACTTTTTACTTAATAGTGAACATGCCTGGTATTGAAATTTGATGATGAAATATTCACCCTTTTATTTCAAATCAATTTGAAACAAAGTTTGTTTCTTAATAAATAAACAATGATATATGGCCAAGTTTTATAACACCTAGGGCACCGAGCACTACACTGGATTGAGCTGTTGAGTAGTATGGAACGTCCGGATTGGAAGTTCAATGCGAGGCAAGTTGTGGCTAAGTTTTAAGGTGATCGGCTGAGTTGTCTTGTTTGTTGGCGTCTCTTCAGGGAACAAAGAACGAGCATGTCAAATGCATCAGACTAGAAGATCACTCAGAGGCACACTTGAGTTCCGATGCCCTTGCTAGAATGCGCAAACTCAGGCTACTGCAGGTCAATTATATGTACAATCCTTTCATTCCAAAAGCTTCTTTCGCTGGGAGGCTTCCGAGAAATTATGCGCAGTGTGATGGTAGAATATTTCCAAACTTCCCCAATTTGAAATGGTTGGAATGGAGATGGTGTCCCTTTGAGTCACTGCCATTTGATGGCTGCAATGAGCTTGCTATCCTCGACTTATCTCACAGCGGCAACATCCAAGAAGTGATGAATGGGCAGGTTCATCAGCGTTTCAAGAAGTTGAAGATCCTTGACCTATCAGACTGTAAAAATCTCAAAAAAACTCCTGTTTTCTCTCGCATGCCATCCCTACTGAAATTAGTTCTTAATGATTGTGATCGCTTAACTTCAGTTGATGAATCAATTGGGGATCTGAAAAGCCTAGAATGGTTGAGCATGGACGGTTGTAGGTCACTAAAGAAACTACCTGACAGTATTTGCCAATTGAGTTCTCTTCGAAGCCTCAACCTTGATGGCTGCTGGAAACTCTCTACTGTACCAAAAGATCTGGGCAATCTAAAGTCATTAACCGAGCTCAACCTTAGTAGGACACCGATAACAAAGATACCCATATCAATAAGGGGCTTGAAGAGCCTTCGTGTGCTGTCTTTGCAATGGTGTGACCGTCTGAAAGAACTACCAGACACCATTGGAAGTTTGGAATCTTTGGAAGAGATCATCCTTGACTTGAACATTTCATTAAGGAGAATACCTGAATCAATTGGAACAATGAAGTCTCTAAAAGTGCTCCATGTTAATAAAGCTTTTAAACTAAGTAGCGTACCTAAATCCATAGGCGATCTGAATACACTCCAAAAGCTATCACTTTGGGGGTGTGAATCTCTGAAAGAGGTGCCAGATTCCATTGGAAAGTTAGAGTCATTGGAAGAGCTCATTCTTGGCGGCACTTCCTTGAGGGACATACCCCAATCCATAAAAGGATTGACTAACCTTAGACGGCTATCTTTATCATGCAAATCACTCAAAAGGATACCGGACTGGATCGGCAGCATTGAGTCTTTGGAAGAGCTGTTGCTTGGTGGCACGAGATTTGTCAGGTCAGAAAATTCAAACGAATTGTTTGTCGGTGGAGCTAACATGAGTACGTTGCCTGAGACCATGGGACGCCTCAAGAACCTCCGCAAGCTGTCTCTGAAGCATTGTGAATCACTGGAAGAACTGCCATCAAGTATTTCTAATCTTTGTCAACTCAGGGAACTCTATTTGGAAGATTGTAAAAGGCTTCGTTCCATCCCTCAGCTTCCCTCGTCTCTAGTCATGGTTGACGCCAGCAATTGCACTTCTTTGAAAACAATCTCGGATGTCTCAAACTTGAAAGATATGAAGAAGTTGTTCCTTGAGGGATGCCTGAAGCTGCTTGACGTTCAAGGGCTTGAGAAATTGAGCTCCTTGGAGATGTTATATATGAACGGATGTGAGAGCCTCAGCGATCATAAGGCGAGGAGACTCTCTCAGGTACCTTTTCTGCTTGGTTTCTGTAGATTGCCCCCATATGTACATATATATACAGTTGCAGGTGCTTTTCATTTAATCTCAACCTCTGGTGTTTATCGTAACTTGGTAAAAAAAATTGTCACAATTTTTACGCGTAAGTTCATTTTTTTTAGATAGAGAAAAAAACAAACTGTTGGTACAGAACTAAAATTTGATAATAAAATATTCAATTTTTACATTCAATCAATTCAACCCAAAGTATTTTTTATAGAAATAAGTAATGATAAACACATATATGGCTTACTAAGGTGTGCTCCGCTTGTCTGGCAGGAGCATTTAGTGCACATCACCTTGTGATAAGACGTTGCAAGTTAGAACCACAAATGGTACGATTGTATAACTGGTAGGGGTCTGACTAACCCCTGCTTTCTCTGTCGAAAAAAACAAACACATATATGGCTCAGATTATGTAGAAAACACCTGCAACTGTTTTTTTTTTCCTTTCTGAAAAGGACCCAGTGAGGTCTGAACGAGGAGTCTTAATGCATGTGAGTGTGTGTGTGAAATATTACAACAATCATGTCAACATTGTCACAAACTTTATTTTATCATCCTTCTCTCGATATTCCATGAATTTCATGGCTTCTTTATCTTTTATAGTTTCATTAATTTTAGTATCTTAAATAGATTTTTTAATTGTCAAAGTATAACTACTTTTGCCATATGTTCTTTCCAAAAAATCATGGCAATATTTTCCTTGTAAAAGAAAGTACCTGTGAGAAATTTTTTACACTGTTATGCTTGTGTATGTGTGCACACGCGTGCGCGAGCGTCCTGTTCAGGGCACATTTCCGTGTTTGGGGCACTTCAGCATTTCCGGAAGACTCGGTCTGAAGGGAAAACTATCTTTTGCATTCCCAAGAGGGCCAATCAAGTGTCCCATTTTTCTGGTGCACTTGCACTTGGATGGACTCCCCTCCACTGGAGCGCGCATTCGAGTTGAAGTCATGCATGGTGACCAGATAGTCTTCGAGACAACAAGGGATGCTTTTGCCACTACATTTTGCAGATATCCATGGATAGTTGATTGCCCATGGAGAATCCGCTTTAGGGTGGGTGATGATATACATCAGCCTATGAAGGATGCACAAAGAACGTTGGTAGTATCAAGGGAGGATGGTCGCCCGCTGCCGCAAAGGAGCTTCATATGCTGTTACAACAAAGATGTGGAACTTAACTAACCCCTGATGGCAATAGGTGGCCACGCATCACTCCCTTCCTGTTCGTGCTTTATGAGTGCTTTAGTAAGTTTGGATGCTTGTCTACATGCGTGAGGGGTTTTCTTGGCATTGATCAGTTTCTCTAAGATTTCAAGTTTCTCTCGTAAGATAACTATTTAGAAGGTTTTCCTTTGGACATATTCATTCTATCAAGCATGGGTGGTAGTATTCGGTAGCTGCGATTTTGTCAAACATTATTGATGGACATGATCACAAGAGCCTGGCACAGGGAGATTGATCCGTGGCATATGAATTACACCATCCATGCATGAAATGGTTTTCAGAGCTTTTTGGATCCAGGGAATGTAATTCCCGACTCTCATTCGTTTGTATATAAATAAATGTTAGAATGGAATTTGTTTGAATACTAGTGTGTGCTACTGTTCTTAGTCAAGTCTAATGTCAAACTTGTCATATAGTTTTGTATGTTTGATATTTGAGCAAAAGTATCGAATATCAAGTTCAGAATTTATGCAAATATGTATGAGTAGCATGGGTATCATAATTTGTTTAATGTGTATTGGCTAAGATCAAGTATGTAGTAGAAACCAATCTAAATGTAGTTGAGATGTGTAAGAGTTGCATGCAATTAAGTAATGGAGATACATAAAATCCATATAGAGGCTGTTTGAGTTATGCAAACTTGTACGAGCCTGAGTTAGACAAGACAAGATTGATTTGGCTATTATCAAAAGAAAAAACACTTTATCTATGGGGTCCATAGTGAGAATAGAAACCCAGATCTCTTGCTTGTAAGAAACTCTTCCAATCAGTTGAGTTAGCGTATTGTTTTGTCCATGAAATATAGATATTATATAAACTCATTTAGGCTCTGTTTGGAATCCCGTATTTGGTGTTGAGATGTCAAAGGATGGATTTGATACCACGTAGATGCCAACATAAGAAGCACTAGTTTTTATTATGGATGAAAGTCTGTCCAAGCCACTTCTTTCCATACAGAGAAGAGACGAGCAACGCCTTCACCAAGTTCACTTTTCCCACACTAGTTTCTTCACTTTCCCATCATCTAATATTTCTTTGAAAAGAGAGTAAATGAATTGGAGCACTGTCATCATTTTCAGGAACATCTCTTATCCCCAATGTTTTCTTGCTCCCAATTGAAAGTAAAGGACTCAACCAAGAAAAAGTCTACTAAGAAAAGTTGCATTTGCATATGGAGTGACATTATCCCTACAAGCTTTCTTCTCTGCAGTATCTTTCAACAAAGGTTCCACTATATGGGTTTCTTTATTACAGTATCGCCAAACAGACAAAGCATAACAAAGGAAAAATCCAACAAAAACTGATAGAAAATCCACCAGAACATAGTGATCAAGAACATAGGATCTCAAGGCTAGATCAACAACATAACCATATAAAGATACACAGAAGAACACCGTCCACCATATTCTTAACAAAATTGAGAATTTCTTCTTGGAAATTCTGAATTTCCGATTGCAAACCAGGCCACCATTTCTACCAAGAAATCAACTTGGGTAATGATGATTTGGAGGGATCCACCATTCCAATATATAAAATAATTGAAAACACCTGAAAATCCAGAGTTTCTGATACAAAGACGGAGTAGAAGAAGAGGGGTTGGTAGGAAATAAAGATGTTAAAAAGGGGTAAGTGGGTCAGGCGACAGAGGAAAGGGAAGGGGGAGTTGTGAAAAGATCAGGTGCAATATGATTGCACAAATATTTGTGCATTAAGCACCTTCAGTAGTGAGACCCAAGGCCTGATGGAGGTTAATCAGGTGTTTAATGCACAAATTTTGTGCCATGTGATTGATTGCACCCGATCCAGACTCGGGGGAAATGGGGAGGCTTACGAGATGGGTGTTAGATGCAGAGTTGTCAACAACATCATCCTCTCTAGTAGGGATGCACACGAGTAGGGTTCAAACCGAGATTAGGCTTGCTCGGCTCAAGAAGAAATTTTGGCTGTTCAAGCTCGTCTCAAGAAGAAATTTTTTTAGTGTAAAAAACATAAAATTGTAAGTTTATTGCATCTAATCTGGGTCTGGATTTTTTTTCCTTAGAGGACTCGGGTATGGTTTTGCCTATGGTCGGTTCAGCTCGACTCGCTACCATCTCCTTGGGTCGGACCCGAGTATGGTTTTGCCTATGCTAGGTGTGGTCAGATCCAGACGTCAACCAAAATTGGATTCAGCCGTCCTTAAATCTATCTTGTCCCTCAATGAGGATGTTCACCTACCATGCATAACCGAGTTATTTTATATGAGATTGGCAAAACCATATTCATACCCAATTGTATCATGACATGAGGTTGACCAACAAGTACCATGTATTGCTTGATAGATACCAATCGGATTGACTATAAGATGATGCCATGTATGAGCAATATGTGTGCTGTGTGCATATCATGAAGTATGCAATTGAATTACCATTTTTTTATAATGAACCTGAATTGTTAAAAAATTCACTTTGTATGAGAGAGAGATCTTACCTAATTTATCCTCATGATGATCCTAATCACTTTTAAAATCATACTTTCAGGTTTTCCTTGCTTAATATGAGCCTATATATCTATTTAGTACAACCTACTTATTAAATGCGTGCTTCAAATTGGATTAATTTGACAAAAGCATGTGTTTTTTATGATAAAAGTTTTAATGCAATGAGTCATAGATTTTTTTTTTTAAATCCTTTTAAAGGCAAATAATTAAAATTATCTAATCAGTTAGTTTATTATATCTATTTCAAACTCTCACAAATGAATTATCATGCATGAGGTCGACCATTAATACACTACAAAGAAAATCTGCATTGGCGACAGATGATATCCGTCACAAAATAAGTTAGCACCGTATTACATCCGACGCATAACCCTAATCGCTAAAGTGCGACAATATTTATCTGTCAGCAAACCATTGCTAAGTGGCGACGACTTAGCGACAGATCTTGTACGTCGCGAATGCATCGCTAAATAGAGACTGGTTTGAATATGCGATAGAATTTAATTTGTCGCTATGCCGTCGCTAATAATTATCTACGGATAAGTATCTGTCGCTAATGTTCATCACCAAATTGGCGACGGACATTAGCGACAGCTTAAATTCTGTCACAAATCGATGACTGCTTCAAATTGGTGATGGAGTAGCGACGGATAATATCTGTCACTACTCCGTCGCTAATTTTTAATAAAAATAAAAAAAAATTTACAATATTTTGAAACTCGAAAAAAATTTCTCGTGCAATTCATATATCCTGCTTATAAAAAATCAGTACACACAACAAATACATACAAATTAAACACAAATTCTAAGTTAAGCAAACTTTAATAACCAAATACAGTCCTTGCGAAGTTATAATTAGTTACAAGTTTGTTAAACAAATTAAACAAACAAATCTAATCCTCGCTAAGATTTTGGGCAACATCCTCTTCATTTTCTCGATCTGCCCCTCCCTTCATGCCTCTATCAGCTCCTCTACACTGATTATCTCTAGCATCCTACAAAAAAGAACCAAAATGTTAGTATTTATAAACAAAATATAATAAAATAAATTATATGCAATCTACCTAATCTAATGCAACAAAGTAAATGACTAAATGACACATAGACTAGCAATAAACTGAAACACATTAACAGAATTATAAGAAAAATTTTGTAGTAATTCAATCATGCATACCTGACGGGCACCTGAGCTCATGTTGAGTGCAGATGAAGTTTTCCTATCTTGGAAAAAGTTGCACAACTCATTACAGACAATGTTGGAAATTGCTTTATTTAAAAAGTACTGCATTTTGTCTTCAAGACGCTGACAGACACCATCCCAAGATATAGAAGGTCAATCGGACGTTGGGAGTTGAGGCTGGCGGGAGAACTCTGTGAGCCATGGCTGTACAAGGCAATGACTGGTGTGGTATTCATGTTACTCCCAAACCAGAACACACGACCCTTTTTGGGTTCACCTGTAGCGGTCACCCATGCTGCAGGATCAAAAGGTGGATGCTGAGTGGAGTCATCACCATATCATTGTACCATTTGCTGCTCATATAACTCCTACAAAGTAATAATTGGAATATAATTTAATAATTAAAAATTATAATACTTATGATAACATAATTCAAAGTAACTTGTATATTATAATATTTATTAATACAATAAATACATACCGATGTTGCTTTTGCCTTCTCTAATACAAAATCTTCTATGCTCTTATGTTTATGTGTTTCAACAAACACATACTTGTAAAACACAATGCTTTCTTTTTCTACTTTCTGCAATGTTACATGATAAAAAAATTGATTAATAAGTATGCAAAAATACTTATAAATTTGACTATATATATATATATATGTATTGATGAGTTATCATTTTCTTCTAGTGGCTTCCAAAATTCCCAAATCCACCTGTGTGTAGCTGGATATCGGGCATCAGTGCTCGGTTTTGTGCAGCCTTTGCTGAGCGGTTTCAAAAATCATTGCTCGCCCACTTATCGCACATGCCCTCTCAATAATCTCTCATGTCAGTAGAAAGCCCATGGCCCTTCCACTGCAGTGGATCATCTATCCCACCAACTGCTTTTTTTGCTGCAGTCTTCATATTGTGCAGCATGTCGGTAAATCGATTGACAACCACCTTCTATCACACTACCCTCGCATCTTTCTCTTCATTTGCACTCGCAAAGTGATGAAAAGCCTACACATACTTTCAGAAAGTTAGCACACATAAATATAAAAGACTTCTTGTTATTTTAAATTATTGCATACCATGAATATGAAAATTAATTTGTCCAACACCTCTCTCGGGTACTCTTTCCATTGCGCTATCGGTCCTGAAAGTTGATGCAATAATGACTATGAGATGATGCCATGTATGAGCAGTATGTGTACTGTGTGCATATCATGAAGTATGCAATTGAATTACCATTTTTTTATAATGAACCCAAATTGTTAAAAAATTCACTCTGTGTGTGTGTGAGAGAGAGATCTTACCTAATTTATCCTCATAATGATCCTAATCACTTTAAAAATCATACTTTCAGGTTTTCCTTGCTTAATTAGAACCTATATATCTATTTAGTATAGCCTACTTATTAAATGTGTGCTTCAAATTGGATTCTTTTGACAAAAGCATGTGTTTTTTATGATAAAAGTTTTAATGCAATGAGTCATAGATTTTTTTTAAAATCTTTTTAAAGACAAATAATTAAAATTATCTAATCAGTTAGTTTATTATATCTATTTCAAACTCTCATAAATGAAGATTATAAATGAATTATCATGCATGAGGTCGACCATTAATATATAATACATTCTTTTTTAAGTTAAGAAGAAAATTCATAAAGAATTAGTAAAAAATTAGATTCGATGATTTGGTTTCATTAGATGCTTAAAGCATATAAGACATACATTATCAAAAGAGTGAATTGAGCATCCATCCTTAATGAATATTTCAGGAAAAAATGTCCAAGACGCTGCCAGCCAATCCAGGTTAAGTCTGAACCCGGCCAACTCATCTTCCCATAGTAGAAAACATCAATTTCGAATCCAAGAAAGCGGATTTATCTCTAAATAATGTGTTGTCTCTCCTCTCAAACTCTCCACCATGCCAAGAACTACAAATTTTCATATTTTCGACCACTTTCGAGATTGTTTTGCAAAAGTCAGCCCAATTTTAAATTTAATCATTGGTAAGTAGATTAACAATCATGAAGATCTAAATTTTAAAATGACTTTGAACTGTAAGATTAGATGAGGTTATACCTCATTAAATCTAATCCAAAAGTCTAGATGAGATCAGCATCAAGTGTAAAAATATTTTACTATCATAGATGATTGTGGATTTAATATGGTAGGATTCATGTATTTTCAAGTCGGATTTATTTAGCTGTAGATCACCTGCTAAAATAGTATATGAATATAATGCAATAATTCACCATGGATAATTCAAGTTGTATATGAATGTCTTCATCAAGAACATATTAGAAACTTCATTATTCGACCTCCAGTAGGCCACCCAATCCGCTTATATAAGTTCAAAGTTAATTCAAGTTTGAGTCTGGTTAATTCAATGTCAAATCACTCCCTATTCAAGTCAAGCTTCGTAGGGTCTTTCTATCCAGGTGCAAGTAGTCCCTAACTTCACAAACATGTCTATTTCACTGAGTCTCAGAACAGTGCCTAAATCGTTATGTCTTTCATGCAGGTTTAAACTTACCTGACAAGAAATTTTGCTACTTTAGGACCATTATAGTTACGATTGTCATTCACCGAGGCTTCGGTCGTCGGCTCCCCTGTCATCATTCACACGGTTAGGTTTTCACGCCAATCTCTCCCACCATCAATGCATGGCCCCAGTCAATCATGCTCAACTATTGATTAATTTTTACCTAATCAATTCGTAGTTGTATGGGCGAGAAGGTGATGAGAGAAGTGTATAAGAACCAAGTCAAGCTCCATTCTAGGGTTTTAAGGCTAACTTTGATCATATTTTACTATTTAATGATATTCGTGACATATATTAATTGTCCCTGACATGCACTTGGACATAATTCAATGTATTTGTAAATAAATAAAAAAAGGAATTTTTTTATTTATGGTGCAACGTTTTGCCCCTAATTCCAAACATTGCCACACTTTTGTAAAATTTTAAATATGGACTAAACTTTTCATGAAAAGGCCAAATAAAGATTGGGCAACACCTAGGGTTGGGCGACCTGATAAGCCAAGCTAACTCAACATGCCATGGGTCATGTTTGAGTCAAGGTTTTAGGCTTGGGTTCATTAGCTACCGGGCTGAAACCTGACTCGTTATATACGTGAGCTGGGTCCAGGTTGGCCTGCAAATTACCAGGTTGGTTTGACAAGTCTAAGCTATTTATTAATTTTTAATAATATAAATGTTTAAAAAATTAATTAATTGCATAGTGACTTGGTAATTATTATTATTTACCTAATTATGTACATTATTTTGATGAAAAGCAAAAAAATAATTAGTTTGGTACACAAGAACTTATTAATTATTTACTATTTATTTGTTTATTGTCTTAGTTTGGTTATGAATTCACCAAAAGAGTTGGATGATGATACAGATTAAAACTCTTAGTGAAAGGACAAATTTGTTGTCGTTTGTAATTTTAATTAGAATAACTATAATTATTTTTAAATATTTTTTCTTTGCTTTTTTAGGTTATTCTACATAATAGGTTAAACCATATCAATGGATTAAAGAAACCATGTTGAGTTGCATAAGAGAACTATAATTCAAGATGGTACTTTATGTTATTTTAGAAAATTGATGTTGATTTATTAATTTGAATGCTATGCCATGTACGAAATATTGTTATGAACTTTTGATTTTGGTACTTTAAACATTATCAAATATGAAATTTTGAATTATATATTTTTTATTTAATTTATTTTTAGCATGCTAAAAATTAATTTATTAGTTTTATTAAAAAATAACCTATAAATAAGTTTGGACCGATTTGGGCTTGGCTCAGCCCTCTTCACATTGGCCCATTAGGCCGGGTCATGGGCTGCTATTCAAAATTCAAGCCCATGAAAAACCAAACCATCTCCAAGTCGGCTTGCACTTAAAGCCTAGTGGGCCAAGCTCTAAATGAGCTTGCGCCGCGATGCCCATCGACAATTATCATCTTGAAAAAAACATGATTCCTTTTTGGTATCCTGTAATGCCCTTTGAAAATTGAAAATTACTCATCCATTTTCATAAAAAGAAAAACATAAATTTTTTGCACTCTTAATAAAAAATGACAGTACTATATGGAAAAAATGACGCTTAAAAAATGCTCTTTTCATAAATGTGGATGACTATGCAGATTTTTTACTATACAAAGTTAAGAATTTTGCACCTAACTTGTGAAATTCCTTTATAATTTAAAAAGAATGAATAAAAATTTGCATGAACCTTGAAAAATTTCTTCTTTGTGTGAAAAATCACCAATTACAAACGCATGTTCATTTTTTATAAATCAGAAAGAAATTTTGCCAGGTATGTGTGAAATTCTCGAATTTGCATAGTAAAAAATTACCAATTTTGTAATGTCGAACTTTTGCAAATATTTTAGAATTTTACAATACCTTCTGCAATACTTGTTTAAAATTTTGTGAGGTATGAACTTCCGCAATACTTAAATGGATTTTTGCAACGTGTCTTGCATTACTTGTCTATAATTTCACAATTATCGGACTTCTACAAATTTTATGATTTTAGCAGGTGATAGCGTGAAACTCGCCATGAGTTTCATAATTTTTTTTTAATTTTAAAGTCTTTTTTAGAATATTGCAACCTTCGATGCAATTTTGTTGACGAGTTTCATAGGTATATTATTTTAACGTCATAACATGCAAAACTAAAAAATTTGCATTCACACATGGTAAAAGTGTTTAGAAAAAATTAAAAACATGCGGTCCTGAGCATTTTTTGAAACATGTCGATTTTATCATAAAGTACATTTATTTTTTAAACTCTTTACGACCAAGCTTATTGCTGTTGTTGGTCCTTGTCCAGTAGTTTAAAAAAAAAAACAAAGGCCCATATTTGAAATTACGTATAAAAGGTGTGCCCTAAATGAAATTTTCCCTATAATTTATTTTTTGCCAACAAATTTAACAAGCTTTTAATAGGCCCCTTATTTTGGGCTTGAGTTTGGTAGTTATCACTGTTATGCATGGGACCAGCAGGCATCAAACTCCGATCTTCTCATACGTACAATAACTTGTCAACATATAACAAAAGGGTGAGATGGGTGACAAGGGGAGGCACATATGTCTCGTTAAGGACATGCGCTTAATTGTGTTAGCTTCTCTCTCTTAGTTTTTACTTTCATTTCTCAAATTTAAGGAACATTCTTAGAATTATGAACTTGCCTTGTCTTATAACATTTCTTTTTCATTTAAAAAAAAAAGTTAAATAATCTTCTTTTGGTCTCTCTCTCTCTCTCTCTCTATATATATATATATATATATATATATATATATATATAGCTACTTATGAGCATACAAAGACATCATGTTTAAGAAAAAAATTGAAGTACCGAAAGTGGGAATGTAACTCCCCAACAATTTGAGCAATTTTTTTTGACACTGGAATACCAATTAGCTTATCAAGTCTAATAGTTGGGCAGGTTATAGGGTAACACAGAAAGCACTCGAATAATATTTAATGACATCAATTAATGGTATGCCCAAAGTTATTACAATCTCATTATTAAAATAATGAAAGGTTTATAAGAGTTAACACAGGATCACAAAAAATAAAGTCTCATGGCTTCGTCCGCAGTGACATCTGTAATTGCCCTATAACTTTAATCTCTACCTGAAAAAATAATAATTCAGATGGGTTTCGACTACACCCTGTCTAAGTAAGACATTATATTCATATGAATGTGCTCAATGTCATATATATATATATATATATATATATGCAACACACTCACATAATGATATTGAAATATTAACAATTTATGTAATACAACCAACTCATGGTGAAAGCATTAATAAGACTATACATCTAATACATGGTTCACAAGTATCTTATAGCTATTGAGATATAAAGAAAACTTTGCTACAACTATGCATTACATGAATGACTCATATATAATTTATATCAATTTCAACTTCCAGCATTGAGTGTACTTAAACACATCAAAGAGTGAATTGACTTTATGTTTCCCTTGTTAATTACCCTGTGGGTACACACATGCATTCGATATTGTAGCGGACCGAGACCACACGGGGATCTGATATGCTTTTTTAATTAATACCCTGTGTGACTATCCATAAGGATATCCAAAGGGGATGGTTCACAACCAAGATAGTACTCCTTAATGAATAAACTAGAATTTAGATGAACCTAAAAAAAAAAACTTCTATAAAAGACTTGGATCTAACACCTAGGACACATTGGTAGTCCCCACCCCCTAACTCCGAAGGCTAAGAACCGCGTGAGACGCCTTGCTCTCACAAAAATGTAATTGTCCCACGGAGCTTGTACCATCTATCCTCTCCAAGGTAGAACATGAGTCTAATAACATACATCATCTTTCAGGTATACCCAGAGTCCCAAAATTAGGTTATGTGTGCATATATTAAATTTTTGTTTGTTTCTTCATGTGCGTCATCGCATCTTAAGGGATTTTCAAAATCACAAACCCACACTCGGGTTGATCAAGTGTATGCACATCTCTCAACCTAGTTCATAGTAGGCACCAATATAATTTCTTAGGATTACAGCTTAAACCCGAGTCAAATACTTGTTTATGTATTATTTTAGCCTTTATTTTTGAGCTAGGGTGTACGTATCGTACCCCACTAATATTGCCACCACATGGCGTATCACAAGTACAATATTTTTTAAGTGCTCGTATGATATTACTATGGATCTATGGAACAATAAACTCACTTTCGAATGTTTCATAATTCATGACCCCCCATATCCTTGGAGTTTTATCACAACTCAAGCATTGAATAATATGAAATTTGTAACTAAAACTATGGTCATGACAATCACATGATATAGATATATAATCTCATGGGTTCAATGGACAAGAGTCCATGAGACTCAGTCATATTTGATAGATTTCTAAAGTAAATGCAATGAAACTGACCTTATAATTATTTATATTACGTGTTTCGAAAATGAATCATTCTAGAAAAAAATGCCTTCACTTGAAAATAGTAAATGGAGCTAACTTTGAGAACACATTTTTACACTTATTATTTTGCATGAAATGATACCTAACACCTCATCTTTTTCACCTTACGGTCAAGATCAAACATTCTTGACGTGTTTAGTTGAATTTACGCATATTTAATCACCTGCGACCTTGAAATTGGTACACCAGTAGGATGGTGCACCCTGTTGGTCATCTGGGTACAAGACCAGAGAAACTAGAGTTGTGTCAACCCGAGTCTGTTGCACCCATTTAGTATGCAGTTAGTGTTACCCATTTTCAATACGACACCCCAAGTTGGCTATGAACACAGGGCAAAACAGAAGCTATGCTATTCCACATGTAGCTAGCTAGATGTTGACCGGCCCAGCCAATCAGCTTTTGAAAGGCAAGCAGAGTTTTAGGCAGTTCTTAAAAAGGTTAAGTAAGGCCTATGCTGATCCATATAACTCTGACATTTTTTTTCTTTTTTCTTTTTTTTGGTTTATGTTATCAATAACGTCTAAATGGAAATTACCTTTCTTTTCACTAAGGGAATCCTACACATAATCTGAAGAGAGTTGATAAAATCTTAACATAATGTCAAATGAAAAAAATTACCTGGCTAAACGGTCTTGTGAGATTGTTGGTAAATCCATGACACATGGGATGCATAAGCATAAACTTTAACAAATTCAACGATCATTCATACACTTCGCGAGCATCATGCACATGAATGCAAAAAATTCATCAAGATTATTAGTATGACTTTTCATATAGATATTAAATGCCCTTAAGCAAAATGCAAATAGAGATAGTGTGTTAGCCTGCTTATAAATTTCTGACGTGATATCAAATTTATCCATGGATCACTTGATGCTCAAAAATCAGAAAATGTAAGGTTCATTAGTCATCATAAATATAAGCAACCAACTTTTGTTGTTAAGGCCTTGAGTTACATGCAAGGGGCATCTACTAAATAGCACAAATAAAGTTGCCAAGGGTATCTAGCATCAACCCAAAGTAAAAATATACACTAAGACAAATTTAAATCATACCATTTAGACCTCTCAAGAAATTAACGATTTTACAGTATTAACAAAACATACATGAAATCTTGAATGCTGTGACTACTGGCCATAAACCTTCTTGTGATTCTGGCCACATCACGTTTTATCATGCATGTCACGCTATTCTTGTGCAGACTAGAACGGGGCATTTGGATCGACATGTTGCATAAACCATTCAACATTTCAAGAATATCTCGATCCATAATCCCCCCTGGATCTACACATTCATCTCAACATATGGGTCGACCTACGCTTATTTAAAAGTACATGGGATTCGGTAGATCCTAGTGCCCTCGCACACAAGGCTTTAAAACAAACCTTCTTCAGCCATGGCTAAAACCCATGGATGTATATGTATGGTTTCATACATGTTTGCAAAAGGTATGCAATATATTTGTGCTACAAGGCACAAAACACATACATAAAGAATATATCGCCCCTTACCTCCACACTCTGACCAAAATCGATATTCGTTCACCCCGGTGCTTCCTTCAATTTTGGTTGGAGCCTCTCCTAACTTGAGAGAGACAAAGGGAGAAAAAAATGGAGGTCTTGAGAGGGACGAGTGAGATGAGAGAGAGAGATAGAAAAGAGATAGCAAAATCATGTACCATGATTTTTTTTTCCAATAAGAGATCTCTTTTATCTCTTTTTGGTTAGGTGTTCAAAAATTTTGAAATCTAGAAACCGTCCATCCCACAAGTCACGTTTTCTTCATTTTGATAAACTTTATCAAGTGTACCATTTCGCCCTTCCTCCTTCACGCTCATTTGGTTACATGGGTTCTAACCTTAAAAACACATGAAAATGCATGAATTTTATATTAATATGATGTGCATTTCATGCATCATCATATATCATGAATATACATCCATTAAAATGTGTGCATGAGCGTGCTCCATAATACGAATGAGTTTTTCGTAAAAGATCTTGATTGACCGATTCATGTAATCACCAAAGTGATATGAGCCGTATTGATTAAAGATTCTTTGGACCGTATTAAGATTCATTATTATGATTATTGTGAATTTATGAAACATCGATGGTTGAACTTTTTATGAATGCTCTTTTTAAAAGATAATGTTTCAATAAAATACTTGAAAAATCGTCAACCAAAAGTAAATAACCGACTTTCCACAAAAGTGGCAAGCACGGGTCGAATCCATAGGGAACGAGAATTACTCAATTACTTCTAAGAAATTCAATTTATTAATTGACAAATCGAAGTCAATAAGTACAATTCTAATAACAAGTACAAATTAACACTAAAACTAAACAGAAAAACACTTCAAATCTTCTGTTGCTCGCCAAGGGCACTTCTGTCCTTTCACCAATTATCGAATGTTCACGATTGGACAAGAATATCCTAGAGTTTTTAGTATGCTTTTCAACTTAAAACACAGAAAAATACAAAGTTAGTAACCAATTCAAGTAAATCAAAATATAAGTTAAACTAAACCTAATTTTAAAGAAATTAATAGAGACAAATCCTAAATTACACTAAAATAACAAATAAAATATCAAAACAATTCTAGAAATAATCAATCTAGGTCTAACCATGCTAATGGATGCAGATGCACTACTAAAATGCAGAAAACACTGAAAATTGACCGAAAATGGATAAAATAGTGAAATGACTATCTTACCCCTAAATAGTGCAAAAACGACTTCTGATAGCTTTTCGTAAACAGACCGTTTGACAAAGAAAATGAAGTCCAAAATTTCCAAAATTTCTTCTGTTCTGTAACTAACAGATTCAAGAATCTGACAGTGTTTACAGAATTGAAAAATGATATTTGGAACTCCAGATATAAGCCTTTCAAAATCATAGAAAATCTGGATATCGCAGGTCCCGAAATTTGAAAACTCGAAAAAGCTGTTTTCACAAAACACTTAAAACTCAAACCAAATCAACTCAAAATGAGCTGAAATTTGGTCTGCAGATTGAACACACCAATAAAGAGAATAGAAAAAAGAATTTTTAGAAAACTCAAAATTTTGCACATAAAATGATGAGTGTGCGACAGGGCAAAAATCGGTTTTCAAGTTCAGTGCACTATTCGCTTTGGAAATCTATTTTTAGCACTAAGAATGCAACCTAATGAAATTACAGTCCTAAATGCTGCTGAATGACAGTCACTATGCTGGCAATGAATGTAATTACGCTAACTACAAAAAAAAATAAAAAAAATAACTAGCACATGCAATTCACGATTAAGACTAATCTATCAAATGTGAAATAACATAACTAAAATTGTAATACTAACTATAATATCTAAATGCTTAAACTAATTAATTCTAACACAATAACCTAACTTAATTACTACAATAAAACATGAACTAAACTATTAAAAGCTGGAACTTATCTAATGTTCAAAACAAATAAAGTCAAATAGACAACTAAGAACCAATGGGGTGCGGTTTAAGGTTTGACTTGGACTAGGTTCACGCCCCCACCTAGATGGGTCAACTAGGTTGACTCACTATGTTAACTCTAATTGCAACTTACCTAAGGTAGACCACTAATAACTAACAACTATCTATGCACCCTGAAGAATAAAAAAATATTGGTGAAATGAATCTAATTAAAACCAATGCCTAAATTAAATGCAATTAGTCTAAGTACCCTACCTAAGTAGTAATTCAAATATTAACCTAAGGTCAATGAAATCTTAACTAAAATACTAAGGTTAATCATTAATCTAAGTTAATATGGGAAGTTAAAAAGATGAAATTACTAATTAACAAGGCACGAAATTAGCAAGTATAGGTTCTCAAAATTCGCCCAGCTAGTAAGAGGCTAATCTCCTTAAAAATCTTTAAAATCCAACTAGGAAACTTTGAGGAATTGAAACCGTCCAGCCAATAGGGGTCTACACGTTTTGACTTTGCATTAAAGGCAATAAATCAAGCTTAAAAGTCCTTCCCAATTCTTTGGAAACGTTTTTAGAAAGAGCGCTGAAATTTTAAATTAGTTTCCAAATGTATAGAGGAGGAAAATCTTCTCTTTAATTGGCTTCAACCTCAATTTAGGAAGTTAGAAAAATGAAAACCGTCCAGCTCAAGAAGGGGTCCACACGTTTTAATTGACTTCCTAAATTTTTTATCTAACAATCAAATCCTTTCCAACAAAATTCGTGTAGAACACTTTTAGCAAGATAGTTTTGAAATCCAAATTTCTTTCCAATTTTGCAAACTCAATCTATGCTAACTAAGCTGAAAAATTCAATTTCCAAATCTTCCCTTGGCTGGATTAAGAATTCAAACTTTCCAAAGAAGACCCCACGAATTTGAGAGAATCCAAAATTGCCAAAATCTATCCTAAATAGGAATAATTAATCTATTGCCATTATGCTAAATTACCACCTTATCTAATCAATGAAACTGCTCTATTACTAAACTAATGAACTAATAAGTAAATAAAGCAATGCAACATTAAAATGAGAATGGAATGCACGACTTTTAGAAAGGACTTAATGAATAATTCAAAACTACCTAAACAATACCACCAAAAACATTTTTCTATGCTAACCACTCAAATGAACCTAGACAAGAGCATGAACCTACCTAATTCTAAGAACATACTAATTAAAAATTAAGCTTCAGCTAGACCTCTAATGGTAGACGTCCAGCTGATGAAGAAGACCCTTTAAGAAAAACGATTTTTACCTCACTAAGGAAATCGATAGAAAATATTTTTATAGCTTTTTCTTTTAAACATACTCAAATGATTCAAGCAACCTAATCAACTAAATTAATATTGAAAGACTGCTGGAACACTATCTACTGGAATTGCAACAAAAAAAATAAAAACAGAAAAATAACTAGAACAAAGAACACATTTATCAAACAAGACACATTAATATGCTAATCACTATGACACGATAATTGAAACACAAACAAAATCACCCTAAACTACTAACTAAATTAATACTAAATTACTGAAACTCCAAGGACTGAACACCTTATACTACCCGAAAGTTTAAATGACAGAAAATTGAAACACGCCCAAATCGGCTGGACTATGTCTAGCCGATTTCTATATTTTTTGATTTTTCAGAATGAAGAAAATGACAATCCTAAAACTAGACTCACCTTTAAACCCAAACAAGATTGACATACGACTATAAAAACTCGCGACTTGGATGGACCTAACACAGTCTCCTTAAAACACCAAAATCGGCTAAAAAGATTCTAGCCAATTTCTGGCTTTTAACAAGAACAACCCAACCCAACAACAAATATAGAACTAGATTAGGATTTGAAACACGTTTTCTGCTGGAATAACCCAGCAAACATCAAAAACGAAATTAATGGCTGAACGACAAAAAACAAATAAAAAAAAAAAACAAAACACAAGATCGATTTTTGATTTTTCCGAAAACTGAAAACACACAAAATAAAGCAATAATACCTAGATCCTACGGTGCTGGTCTCAAGCACCACACGTCTATACTAAGGCTGGAAACACGAAACACACAGAACACACAAAAAAAACAAAACAACCTACATGCATACTCGTTGGGTCTTAACTAGAAGAAGGGAAAGACAAAGACCTACCTCCAGGGCGATCCGACTATTGTGGGGAAGGAAAGAGCGGAAGATGCCTTTGGATTTGCGTCTCGTATTGTTTAAGGATGCTGGAACGTCACCATGAAAGTGTGTTTTGCAGCTGCACCACGTTGGAAATCCACCGAGGATGGGAAATGAGCCGATTCGCGATCAGAGGGCTTAGAAGACCGGATGGAGGTACAACCGGTCCTTCTTGTTGGAGTGTCTCGCACTTCCACGCAAGAAAAGTGCCTTCCACCTCTGCTACACCTGCAAAAACACAACAACTCAATGTTAATACCAGCAAGGAAAAGGAAGAAATGAAAGGAATGGAAAAAGGAGATGAAGAAATGCTTGGAATTCAAGCAAAATCTTGATCTTCAATGGCAAATGGCATGAGATGGGAGATTGGAAAGGGGGCTGGAGCAAGAATCACAAGGGGGGCGCAAATTCCAAAGCCAAAAACGTTTAGGGTTTGCTGAAAAGTTTTATTTATACTTTTGGCATTTTTCAGAAATAGGTTTAAACTGAAAAATATTGCCCTGCGCCACTTTTTGAGGGGGTTTTCTGTAAACATTTTCTAAATGAATATGGATATGCGTGTGGGTTGGATTTATACTCTTTAGACATTGATCCAAGATTCAAAATGGTTTAATTGGGTCGGATATAGATCCGATCCACCTTGAAATCCGTGCCCAAACACTAAAATAGCCATAACTCTCTCAATTTAAGTTCGATTTTTCTGAAATTCGAACCACAACCCCTTGATATCAAAATACATCTAAACATGGGTTTTAAATCTTAAAATCAACACAAAATACAAGAATAAACGAATAACATGATGTGCATTTCATGCATCATCAAATACCCCCATGCTTGAATGTTTGTTAGTCCCTTAACAAACCACTAACTATGTTATGCAACAGAAACAAGAAATGCTAGACATATATGCATACAAACTAACTCACTTTCGTAGGAATCACAGTTGCATTTAGCTTATGCAAAAAGCCCTTTAAACCCCTGGGTTACCCCAGTGGACGAGTAAGGTCTCGTGAGGGTTTGCAGAGATGCTACCCATAAACATCAATAAAATGCAGGAATGAATTTTCAAAAATATTAGGCGCTTTAAGAAATCAGTTGGAGCAAATATTTCATGTAATGAACATTCTCAAAACAAATTCATAAATCTCATGCCACCACAGTAAAAATCTTTTTTCTTCACTTTTCTAAAATTGTAATTATCTATGATTTTTCTCAGAAAGTCAGGTATTATCATGTTAGTACTCATTTATCCTCACTTGCATATTTTCTGCACAGTAATTCACAAATATTTCTAAGCAATGAAATTTTTCTCATATAGCTCATTCTTTTTCTTTTGATTTTCAATTTTTCAATCTTTTCTCTTGAGCATTCTCCTCACTTTGAGCACTATTTCGAATATCCAGTGTTCGTGACCCGTGTAGCGACCTTTGGGTCTGTGACTCCCAGGCCAGACGACCTTAGGGCACTAGATACAGAGTATCCCTTAGACTTAATTGTTCGAGTCACTAAACCTTCTATTCTAATAGTTCACGTATAGTCTTCCTCTCGTCATGTGCAATGTCTCTATCTCTTAGGCTTTCTATGCAGTTCATGTAACAAGCTTTCAAACTGGTGGCTCCCAAACCAGATGGCTTTAGTGCACCAGGTGTAAAACACCCTTCAAATTCTACTTACTCGAACTACAAAGACCACAGATATCGACTAGACAAGAAGATGATCTCCTTCGTTATCCTTTTCGTCAAGAGACTCAAACACTTCATCTTCTGTCTGAGTTCCACTACTAGGATTCACAAAGTCATCAACAACTAAACGTAGTTCATTTTTCAAAAACATCTTTCCATTGCTTATTTCTTCCCAAAACCTACTGTGCATACTTATACTAAAGTGATTCAAAACTTTCTAACAATCAAATACTATCTTTTCTTTGAATTTTCTCATAAATAACTACTCTATTTGAATCAGTTCGGAGAATTTTTTTTTTACATGGGGATTAAAAATTTCTAAACTGTTAGATTATGCCAAAACAATCATATATGCTACAAACCTGTTCTCAAAAACCTACTTTAGCTACCAGACATAAAAAAAAAATTAGTGTGCATCTAAACCACCCTCCTATGCTTGAATGACACTGTCCCTAGTGGCATACAAAATATGTAAGAATGCAATGCAAATTCACACTAAAAAAAACATTAAATAAGTATGGGAGAAAGGATAGATACAACCTGATCTGTGCCGGACTTCTGAAGTTTAATAATTGACTTGACTTTGCAACCTCCTATGCATATCTGATTGCATACTTTTCTGCTCATCTAATCAATGTATGCTCTGAAAGCTCTACCCTGTACCTGGTAACTAATTCTCAAACACTAAATGTTAGATTCAACCTGCATAAACCAAAAACAAATGTCAGCACATATGAAATGAAATACTGAATAAAAGAAAATACTGAAATGAAAAATAAAACTACTCTACTATGTACATATGATACATCCCTCTGGTCAAATCCTTATGCCTTCGTGAGATGCACTATCTCACACTCACCATTCTACAAGGAATCTGAAATGTAGGGCTTCAGTCTTTGCCCATTAACCTTGAATGTACCTTGGGTCTGAGGATCAAATAATGTAACTGCTCCATGTGGAAACACTTCTTTCACAATGTACGATCCCTCCCATCTCGATCTCAATTTGCCTGAGAATAAATGCTAACGAGAATTGTATAACCAAACTCTCTGCTCCGGCTCAAACACTTTTCTGACTACATGCTTATCATGAAATGCTTTAGTGCGAGCTTTGTATAACTTGGCATTCTCATATGCATCATTCTCGAGTTCTCCAAGTGAGAATCGGGTCAGACCTCGATATAGGAAGGCGAGCGCTGCCATGGCTATGGAGAGACGATTGGTTTGCCGACTTCCCCATCTTCTCATAAGTTGGATTATCCTGATGTCCATGTAGTTTTGTCCATCTGGGAAAAGGGACAGTCCTACAGTGCATAGAACCATTGTATTCTGAATCTTTTCTTTGGCTGTTCTTGAAAGCGAGCTGACTTCGACGAAGGTCCCGTACTGGCGGTATAACTCAAGTAGGTCAACATATTCGTCTCCTTCTAACTAGATCAGGGGCCAAGATCGGCGGCCTGTCATACGAGCTAAGGAGTCTCGGGGGTCCAAACCCTTGACATTGATAAGGAATTGATGCTCTAAGGGGTCTTCTGGTTGACCGGCTGGTTCTGGCAACCCCATGATTTCTGAAAATTCATCCATTAAAATGGTCATCTCTCCCCATGGGAACCAGAAGGTACACGTTCGAGGATTCCATCGCTCCGCCATTGCATGGATCAGGTTGCCATTGATGGTCTGCTTTCCGACGGCTGACGCCAGCTCTAATCCGCACTCGCTCAAATGGTCCGGGAACATTCGGAAAAAGCTCTTTAGCCAGGAATAATACCACCGGGGAATGAAAGTTCCGGTGCTAAGGGCTCGATGTTCAGGACGACCTTGTCGCACCTCGAAGGAGATGTGACCTTCAGGAAAGATAGGCTCGACTTGACTGGATGCCATTGAATTGAAAACAGAGAAAGACTCACTGTGCTCCAACTCGACAGGAAGATGGCATGCTTTCTCGAATACAAGGCGATACATGGACATGCCACTGGGAGTCTTAAATGCAGTCCTATATGCCCAAAGTGCATCATCTAAGCACTGAGACCAATCCTTGCGGTCTGGACGAACTGTCTTCTCTAGAATTTGCTTTATTTCCCTATTCGAAACCTCTACTTGTCCACTGGTCTGCAGATAATACGGAGTGGTGAACCTATGATCGACAAAATACCTTCTCAGCAGAGAAGCTATCTGTATATTCCTGAAATGCTTGTCACCATCACTGATCATCGCACGTGGCACCCCAAAACGACTGAAAATGTTGTGCTTAATGAACTTAAGCACCACTCTATGATCATTGGTCTTGGTTGCCACAGCCTCGACCCACTTGGACACATAATCAACTGCCACTAAAATATACAATTTTTCGAATGATGGCGAAAATGGGCCCATAAAGTCTATGCCCCAAACATCAAAAATCTCGACTATCAAAATCGGGAGCAAGGGCATCATGTCCCTCTTGGACATGTTCCCAGTCTGCTGACATCTAATACATCTCCTGCAGAACTCATGTGCATCTCTGTGGAGTGTGGGCCAATAAAAACCAGACTGCAAAACCTTTGTAGTTGTCTTCCTATTGCTAAAATGCCCTCCACATGCTAAAAAATGTGAAAAACTAAGAATGGACTCGTACTCCTCCTCTGGAACACATCTCCTAATGATCTGGTCTGCGCAATATTTGAACAATTCTGGTTCATCCCAATAATAGTGCCTCACCTGAGATAGGAATTTCTCGCGCTCATTCCTATTCCAATGCTCAGGGATCTGTCTCGAAACCAGATAGTTCACAATATCAGCAAACCAGGGCAACTACGATGTCCTGACTGACATGATCTACTCATTGGGGAAAGAATCACTGATCGGCCTCTGATCCTGCGTGGTCTCCACGATCAGTCTAGAAAGATGATTTGCTACTACATTCTCGCTTCCCTTCTTATCTCGAATCCTGAGATCATATTCTTGTAGTAACAGAACCCAATGAATGAGTCTCGGTTTGATGTCTTTCTTGCTCAAAAGATACTTCAATGCAGCATGATCAGAATAGACAACCACCTTCGAACTGAGAGGATAGGACCTAAACTTGTCCAATGCGAATACTACAACAAGTAGCTCCTTCTCTGTCGTGGTATAATTCATCTGAGCATCAGACAGAGTTCTACTTGCGTAGTAAATCACATAGGGCTTCCTGTCAATTCGCTGTCCTAAAATGGCCCCCATAGCATAGTCAGAAGCATCACACATAATCTCAAATGGGAGCATCCAATCCGGAGGTCTCAAAATGGGCGCAGTAATCAAGGCCTCTTTTAGAATCTCAAAGGCCTTCATGCAATCCTCATTAAAATCAAAGGGCTGATCCTTCTCCAATGAAGTACAAAGCGACCGAGAGATTTTGCTGAATTTTTTTATGAACCGCCTATAAAATCCAGCATGCCCTAGAAATGACCTAATCTGCCTCACAGTGGTAGGTGAAGTCAAACGAGAAATGGATTCCACCTTCGCTCTATCAACCTCAATCCCTCTCTTGGACACAATTTGTCCAAGCACAATCCTCTGCTGGACCATAAAGTGACTCTTTTCCCAGCTCAGAACTAGGTTTGTCTCCGCACACCTACTCAGTACTCGAGTAAGTTTTTGGAGGCAATCCTCAAATGAAGAGCCATACACAAAAAAATCGTCCATAAACACCTCCATGACATCATCTATCATATCGGAGAAGATAGCTAACATGCACCTCTGAAAAGTTGTCGGGGCATTGCAAAGCCCGAACGACATATGTCTAAATGCAAAGGTGTCATAAGGACATGTAAATGTCGTCTTCTCCTGGTCATCAGGATGGACAACTAATTGATTATATCCTGAGTATCCATCTAAGAAGCAATAGTAGCTCTGTCTTGCGAGTCTCTCCAAGATTTGATCGATGAATGGCAACGAGAAGTGATCCTTCCGAGTTGCCACATTCAGCTTCCTATAATCTATACAAACTCGCCATCCTGTGGTGGTGCTCATCGAAATTCTTTCCCCCTTCTCATTCTCCACAACAGTGAGTCCTGATTTCTTCGGCACAACCTGAATCAGACTGACCCACTGGCTATCAGAAATGGGGTAAATAATCCCTGCATCTAACCACTTCACCACCTCATTCTTCACCACTTCTTTCATGTTGGGATTTAACCTTCTCTGCATATCCCTCACTGGCTTGACTTCTTCATCGCAATGAGTTCTGTGCATGCAGAATGAAGGATCAATCCCCTTCAAATCAGTCACTCCCCAACCAATCGCTGCCTTGTGCTCTCATAATATAGTCAGCAATCTCTGCTCCTGCTCCTCAGTGAGCAGTGACGAGATGATCACAGGCAGAGTCTTACCGCCTCCGAGGTATGCATACTTGAGTGAATCCGGTAAGAGTTTCAACTCAAGTTTTGGAGGAGACTCAATCGAGGATTTGGCGGGGGTCTCCGCAAGTGGTGGGAGAGGCTCAATGTCGGCTCTCCAAGGAGGTAACTCTGACGACCCTCTAGACACATCTACACTAACTATACAATTATTCTTCTCTATATGGTACAGATCTAATGAATCCTCAATAATATACAAGTCGGGTTGTTCTTCCACTAAATCCTGTGCAATATCTACATGGAAACAATCCATATCTCCCACTGGACCCATAACGGCATTGAAAATGTTCAGCTTGACTTTCCTGTTGTCGAATGATAGATTCATGGCTCCTGTCCTACAGTTGATACATGCATTGGCAGTTGCCAAGAATGGTCTGCCTAAAATGATCAGAGTCTGGTGCTGGCTATCCACTCCTTCCATATCGAGGATGATGAAATCGACGGGAAAATAGAAATCATCCACCTTAACTAGCACGTCTTCCAAGACACCTCTCGGTACCTTGACAGAACGATTTGCCAGCTGAAGTGTAATAGGAGTCAATCTCATCTCTCCAAGCCCGAAAGAATCATAGAAATATCCGGACAGAATGTTCACGCTTGCTCTAAGATCAAGCAAAGCACATTCTATCTGAATGTTCCCTATAGTACAAGCAATGATAGGGGCTCCAGGGTCATTGAGCTTTGGTGGTGTCTGATGATGAATCACTGAACTCACCTGCTCAGTCAGATGGACCCTGTTAGGAACTTTCACTCTAGATTTCCTCTTTTGCATACATAGTTCCTTCAAGAGTTTGGCATATGCCGGCACCTGCTGAATAGCATCGAGCAAAGGCAGGTTGATATGCACATGCTTGAAGATGTCAAGCATGTCCTGGATCTTCGTGCCCTGCTTCCCTGTAAATTTGGGAGACTCTAATGCTTTGGGATATGATGGTTTGGGGATATACATCGGGGGGTCCTCCTCTTTGTGAGAAGGCTCACTTCTATCCTTCTTATGAACTGATGTGGGGGATGATGATGATGGTGATGGTGATGGCTGAGCCGAAGAAGATGGAATACTAACATCTGGCTCATCGATCCTCTCTCTACTCTCGCTGCTCTCGATGTGGTACTCACGTTGACTCCTCAGGGCCATAACTGATTTGGCCTGCTGCTGTGACTTAGTATGATACAGGCCTCCGGTCATCTCGTACTTGCCCTTCGGGTTCATGATAGCCTGGCTCGGCAAAGTACCCTCAGGTCTCCTGCTAATAGCCTCAGCTAACTGTCCCATTTGCGACTCTAGCTTCGCAATGGACTGCGTGTGCGAACTCAAATCTGGCTACACTTCTCGAAAGCATTCTAATTAGAGGTTTTCACCTCTTGGAATGCTTGGAGAAGTCTCTCCTCAAAAGATGTTTGTGGGGCAGACTCTTGCGGAATCGGAGGAGGAAATGAGGATGAAGTCTGAGGATAGCTCAGCCTCTGGAATGTTTGAGTGAATGCTGGCGGCCGAGCCGACTGAGAGGATGTAGGCATCTGGATGGAAGACTGTGGATTCTTCCATGAAAAATTGGGGTGGTTACGCCAACCCGGATTATATGTAGATGAAAATGGGTTGTTCTGAGGTTTGGCGTAACCCTGAGCAGCCTGAACTTGTTCTTGAACAAATTCAGGGTACTGAGTTGCCGAAGGGCACTCAGTAATCTCATGTGCCGGACTGGCACAAAGAGTACACACCTGCTGAGTCGGAGATGGTCCCGAGAGAAGCTGGTCCAACTTCTGAGCAATCATGTCTACCTTGCACTGTAGTGCAGTAGATGGACCAATCTCGAGGACACCACCTTTCTTCTGAATACTGGGTGTGGCTCTATCAGAACGAGAGCTAGAAGCATGGTGGAGGGAATTCTCTTCCAATGTATCAAATAACCTCCATGCTTCATCCTCGCTCTTCAACATGAAGGTCCCTCCACATGAAGAGTCGATCATCTGACGATTCCTGTCAGACAATGCATCATAAAAGCTCTGCACCAGCTGCCATCTCGGCACCTGATGGTGGCGGCACTTCCTAAGGAGATCCTTTATTCTTTCCCAGGTCTCATGGAATTGCTCACCATCTAGCTCTGAGAAGCTAGTGATGGCTCAACGATACTGGTTCGTCCTACCAATGGGAAAATACTTCCTAAGGAACTCCTGCAGTAGCTGATCCCATGACCCTATCTTTAATGAATCTAAGGACTTTAGCCAATACTTGACCTTGTCCTTCAATGAAAACATGAATAAGGTCACTCTCAAAGCATCATCGTCAAAATTCTGTATCTTGACAGTAGAACAGATTTCGAGGAATTCGTCTAAGTGCCTGTAGGGATCCTCGTGACTAAGGCCATAAAAAGATGGAAGCATCTAAATAATGCTGGTCTTAATCTCATAATGGGGAGCTCCTACATCGGGTCTCCGAATACAGGATGCCTGGACATAGTCTGTGAGAATGAAGTATTCCCTCAGAGTGTGTGGAGGAACTGGAGCTGGAGCCGGAGGATCCATATCGCCCAATGTTGTCGAACTTTGAGGAGAACGTAAAATCTCTCTGGGTTGTCAACAAATAGATGTAATGGGGTTCCTAAAGCTCTTCGCCCCTGCATACACTGGTACTAAGACCAGATGTAAGCACACGACCTAAATCTAAGTCTAAACTAAATTAATCACTAAAATGCAAATAACAAAAATAAAGACAACTAATAAACAAATATTCTAAACTAATTATGTCAGAACTAACTAACTAAGTAAATGAAATAGCAATTAAAACTAGTCTAATTTGCTGAAAAGGAAAAATACAGGAAATCACAAACTATGTTTTCTAAAACCCACCTGTCTAATCGCTCCTTGTAGAATGAATATTCAGTGAATCCTAGAAAACAATACGTGAAACCTATATGTACTAACTATGTTAAACCTATATTTACTTACTAATCCTACTAACTAGAAAATAAAAACAACTAATTAACTAACTAGCTAACACAGATTAATAAATTGAAATCTAAGAAATAAAAGAATAGATTTGCCGTTCCCCGGCAACAGCGCCAAAATTTGGTTGAACTTTTTATGAATGCTCTTTTTAAAAGATAATTTTTCGATAAAATACTTGGAAAATCGTCAACCAAAAGTAAATAACCGACTTTCCACAAAAGTGGCAAGCACGGGTCGAATCCACAGGGAACGAGCATTACTCAATTACTTCTAAGAAATTCAATTTATTAATTGACAAATCGAAGTCAACAAGTACAATTCTAATAACAAGTACAAATTAACACTAAAACTAAAAAGAAAAGCACTTCAAATCTTCTGTTGCTCGCCAAGGGCACTTCTGTCCTTTCACCAATTATCGAATGTTCACGATTGGACAAGAATATCCTGGAGTTTTTAGTATGCTTTTCAACCTAAAACATAGAAAAATACAAAGTTAGTAACCAATTCAATAAAAACAAAATATAAGTTAAACTAAACCTAATTTTAAAGAAATTAATAGAGACAAATCCTAAATAACACTAAAATAACAAATAAAATATCAAAACAATTCTAGAAATAATCAATCTAGGTCTAACTATGCTAATGGATGCAGATGCACTACTAAATTGTAGAAAACACTGAAAATTGACCGAAAATGACTAAAATAGTGAAATGACTATCTTACCCCTAAATAGTGCAAAAATGACTTCTGACAGCTTTTCGTAAACAGACTGTTTGACAATGCAAACGAAGTCCAAAATTCCCGAAATTTCTTCTGTTCTGTAACTAACAGATTCAAGCATCTGACAGTTTTTACAGAATTAAAAAATGATATTTGGAACTCTAGATATACGCGTTTTAAAATCATAGAAAATCTGTATATCGCAGGTCCCGAAATTTGAAAACTCGAAAAAGCGGTTTTTATAAAATGCTTAAAAATCAGACCAAATCAACTCAAAATGAGCTAAAATTTGGTCTACAAATAGTAAATACAGCAATAAAGAGAATAGAAAAAGAAGTTTTAGAAAACTCAAAAATTTTGCACATAAAATGACGAGTGTGCGACTGAGCAAAAATCGGTTTTCAAGTTCAGTGCACTATTCACTTTGGAAATCTATTCTTAGCACTAAGAATGCAACCTAATGAAATTACAGTCCTAAATGCTGCTGAATGACAGTCACTATGCTGGCAATGAATGTAATTACGCTAACTACAAAAAAAATAAAAATAAATAAAAACCTAGCACATGCAATTCACGATTAAGACTAATCTATCAAATGTGAAATAACATAACTAAAATTGTAATACTAACTATAATATTTAAATGCTTAAACTAATTAATTCTAACACAATAACCTAACTTAATTACTACAATAAAACATGAACTAAACTATTAAAAGCTAGAACTTATCTAATGTTAAAAACAAATAAAGTCAAATAGACAACTAAGAACCAATGGGGTGCGGTTTAAGGTTTGACTTGGACTAGGTTCACGCCCCCACCTAGATGGGTCAACTAGGTTGACTCACTATGTTAACTCTAATTGCAACTTACCTAAGGTAGACCACTAATAACTAACAACTATCTATGCACCCTGAAGAATAAAAAAATATTGGTGAAATGAATCTAATTAAAACCAATGCCTAAATTAAATGCAATTAGTCTAAGTACCCTACCTAAGTAGTAATTCAAATATTAACCTAAGGTCAATGCAATCTTAACTAAAATACTAAGGTTAATCATTAATCTAAGTTAATATGGGAAGTTAAAAAGATGAAATTACTAATTGACAAGGCACGAAATTAGCAAGTATAGGTTCTCAAAATTCGCCCAGCTAGTAAGAGGCTAATCTCCTTAAAAATCTTTAAAATCCAACTAGGAAACTTTGAGGAATTGAAACCGTCCAGCCAATAGGGGTCTACACGTTTTGACTTTGCATTAAAGGCAATAAATCAAGCTTAAAAGTCCTTCCCAATTCTTTGGAAACGTTTTTAGAAAGAGCGCTGAAATTTTAAATTAGTTTCCAAACGTATAGAGGAGGAAAATCTTCTCTTTAATTGGCTTCAACCTCAATTTAGGAAGTTAGAAAAATGAAAACCGTCCAGCTCAAGAAGGGGTCCACACGTTTTAATCGACTTCCTAAATTTTTTATCTAACAATCAAATCCTTTCCAACAAAATTCGTGTAGAACACTTTTAGCAAGATAGTTTTGAAATCCAAATTTCTTTCCAATTTTGCAAACTCAATCTATGCTAACTAAGCTGAAAAATTAAATTTCCAAAACTTCCCTTGGCTGGATTAAGAATTCAAACTTTCCAAAGAAGACCCCACGAATTTGAGAGAATCCAAAATTGCCAAAATCTATCCTAAATAGGAATAATTAATCTATTGCCATTATGCTAAATTACCACCTTATCTAATCAATGAAACTGCTCTATTACTAAACTAATGAACTAATAAGTAAATAAAGCAATGAAACATTAAAATGAGAATGAAATGCACGACTTTTAGAAAGGACTTAATGAATAATTCAAAACTACCTAAACAATACCACCAAAAACATTTTTCTATGCTAACCACTCAAATGAACCTAGACAAGAGCATGAACCTACCTAATTCTAAGAACATACTAATTAAAAATTAAGCTTCAGCTGGACCTCTAATGGTAGACGTCTAGCTGATGAAGAAGACCCTTTAAGAAAAACGATTTTTACCTCACTAAGGAAATCGATAGAAAATATTTCTATAGCTTTTTCTTTTAAACATACTCAAATGAAGATTCAAGCAACCTAATCAACTAAATTAATATTGAAAGACTGCTGGAACACTATCTACTGGAATTGCAGCAAAAAAATAAAAACAGAAAAATAACTAGAACAAAGAACAAATTTATCAAACAAGACACATTAATATGTTAATCACTATGACATGATAATTGAAACACAAACAAAATTCACCCTAAACAACAAACTAAATTAATACTAAATTACTAAAACTCCAAGGACTGAACACCTTATACTACCTAAAAATTTAAATGTTAGAAAATTGAAACACGCCCAAATCAGCTGGACTATGTCTAGCCGATTTCTATACTTTTTGATTTTTCAGAATGAAGAAAATGACAATCCTAAAACTATACTCACCTTTAAACCCAAACAAGACTGACATACGACTATAAAAACTCACGACTTGGATGGACCTAACACAGTCTCCTTAAAACACCAAAATCGGCTAGAAAGATTCTTGCCGATTTCTAGCTTTTAACAAGAACAACCTAACCCAACAACAAATCTAGAACTAGATTAGGATTTGAAACACGTTTTCTGCTGGAATAATCCAGCAAACATCAAAAACAAAATTAATGGCTGAACGACAAAAAACAAATAAAGAAAAAAGACAAAACACAAGATCGATTTTTTATTTTTCCGAAAACTGAAAACGCACAAAATAAAGCAATAATACCTAGATCCTACGGTGCTGGTATCAAGCACCACACATCTATAATAAGGCTGGAAACACAAAACACACAGCACACAAAAAAAACAAAACATCCTACATGCATACACGTTGGGTCTTAACTAGAAGAAGGGAAAGACGAAGACCTACCTCCAGGGCAATCCGACGATTGTGGGGAAGGAAAGAGCGGAAGAAGCCTTTGGATTTGCGTCCCATATTGTTCAAGGATGCTGGAACGTCACCATGAAAGTGTGTTTTACAGCTGCACCACGTTGGAAATCCACCGAAGATGGGAAATAAGCTGATTCGCGATCGGAGGGCTTAGAAGACCGGATGGAGGTAGAGTCAGTCCTTCTTGTTGGAGTGTCTCGCACTTTCACGTAAGAAAAGTGCCTTCCACCTCTGCTACACCTGCAAAAACACAACAACTCAATGTTAATACCAGCAAGGAAAAGGAAGAAATGAAAGGAATGGAAAAGGGAGATGAAGAAATGCTTGGAATTCAAGCAAAATCTTGATCTTCAATGGCAAATGGCATGAGATGGGAGATTGGAAAGGGGGCTGGAGAAAGAATCACAAGGGCGACGCAAATTCCAAAGCCAAAAACGTTTAGGGTTTGCTGAAAAGTTCTATTTATACTTTTGGCATTTTTCAAAAATAGGTTTAAACTGAAAAATATTGCCCTGCGCCACTTTTTGAGGGGGTTTTCTGTAAAATTTTTCTAAATGAATATGGATATGCGTGTGGGTTGGATTTATATTCTTTAGACATTGACCCAAGATCCAAAATAGCTTAATTGGGTCGGATATGGATCCGATCCACCTCAAAATTCGTGCCCAAACACTAAAATAGCCATAACTCTCAATTTAACTTCGATTTTTCTGAAATTCGAACCACAACTCTTTGATATCAAAATACATGTAAACATGGGTTTTAAACCTTAAAATCAACACAAAATACAAGAGTAAACGAATAACATGATGTGCATTTCATGCATCATCAATCGATTTTACCCAAAGGTAGGTCGTTGTGTTCCAAATTTACACATGGTGTGATAGTAGATGTGTATTCTAGCCCATAAAGCATGTTCATACCCAAAGGTACAATACTGAATTGCCTCTGGTTACATGATCTGCAAGTTTCACCAACTAAAGTCAATTCCTTAAGAATTGAAGAAACGAAGCAACTACAAGTATTGTCGTTTCCACCAAAGTAGAACGATAATGGCTCAACTACGTTTGTCTCAGAAAAGGTGAAAATAAAGGGTCTCACTTTTACCTTTTCAACACAAGTCTTGTTTGAGAAATAATAGTAATGTCTTCATGTTTTTGTTTCTTGTTGTATCAGGTTCATTTCTTATCGATAGTTCTAGTAATATCCCCTTTTTAGACAGATCTAACTTTTCAGATTAGAAAGAAATCATGTTATTCATTTGGACTATATAAATTTAGATCTGGCCCTTAGAATTGACGAAACCCCTGCTCTTACAAAGCAGAGTACAACCGATCAGAAGGTAACCTTTGAGAAGTGAGAGCGCTCAAATTGACTTAGCTTGTTTCTTTTGCAATCTTGGGTGACTAAGAATATTCAAGGTGTCATTCCTCACTGCAAGACAATGAAGGAATTTTTGAGAGCCATTGAAGCTCAATTCATCACTTCTAATAAGGCAAGGGTCAATACACTCATGTCCAAATTAGTGTCTATGAAATATGTTGGTGACAGTCACATCTGACAACACATTTTGAAAATGAAAAATATTGTGACTCAGTTGAATGACATAAAGTTCAGCATCTTTGACTTCTTCTTGGTCCATCTGATCTTAACCTCATTACCTACTAAGTATGAACCCTTCAAAATCTTCCACAATACACATAATAATGAGTGGTCTTTTTTATGACTTCTTGGCCAAGTATGTTGAAGAAGAGGAGAGATTGAAGGGTGAGAGGGTGCTAAGTGCACATATGGCCTCTCATAAGAATAAACAGATGTCGAGGCCAAAGAAAAACTCCTTCAAGAAGAAGAATCAAAAGAAAGCCACTGTGGAGAGTTTAAACTCTCAAGCAAAAGCTAAATCCCAGTCAGGAAGCTCTTTTATAAAGTGTTTCTTCTTCAAGAAGAAGGGGCATAAGAAGATTGACTGTTTGAAGTATAAGAAGTGACTAAAAAATAAAGGTAATAAGTCATTCATTTCTTATAAGTGCAATTTAATTCATGTTTCATTGCATAGTTGGTGGATTGATTCTGGTGCCACAGTACACATTGCCAACTCTTTGCATGCATTTTTGAACAAGAGGGAACCAACAGAGCATCAAAGAAGCATCTTTTTTGCAAATAGAATACGTTCGCATGCCAAAAACATTGGGACCTGCAGAATTGTGTTAGAATCGAGATTCGTATTGGATTTGGTCGATATATTCTATGTTTCATCCTATAGTTGGAACCTAATTTCAATTTCAAAACTTGATAAGTTTGGATTTGTATTTAAATTTGAAAATTTCAAACTTATTATTATGAAAAATTTAATGAATATAGGTTCTGCATATGTGTGATGATTTATATCGATTAAGAACCAAATTCCAAATTTGGAAATCTCACTCTATTGAGAACACAATGATTGACAATAAACGTGACATAAAGAATGATCAATTCTATCTGCTTTGGCTACGGAGGTTAGGACCTATCTCGAAAGAGAGTCCAAAGGCTCGTGAAAGAGAGAATCCTTGTATCCATTGATTTTACGAATATAGAGCCGTGTGTTGACTACATAAAGGCTAAGCAGTCTAACACGTATAAGAAAGATGTCAAACATAGCAATTGAAAGTTAGAAATAGTGCATATAGATATGTGTGATCCTTTTTCACCATGTTATATGGGTGAAAAGTATTTTATCACATTTATAGACTATTACTTATGATATATGTATCTCTACTTATTATTTGAAAAATCAAAAGTCTTTCAGGTTTTTAAGGACTTAAAGAAAGAAGTAAAAAAACAAACCAATAAAGTTATTAAGGTTTCCAGATCTGACAGAGGTGGCAAATATTATGGTCATTTCACTGAGATGAGACCAAAAAAAGGGTCATTAGCGCAGTTTATAAAAGAGGAAATCATTGTACCTCAGTATACCATGCTTGGTAGTGCTTACCAGAATGGTGCAGCTGAAAAGAGAAACTGTACGCTTAAAGAAATGGTCCAAGCGATGTTGAATTACTCAAACCTTCCTTTGACCTTGTGGGGTGAAGCTCTTAGGACAATAATATATATTTTGAATAAAGTTTCTACGAAAGCTATTCAAAAGACTCCTTACGAGTTATGAACAAGAATAAAACCTTCTTTGTCATATATATGCATATGGAGATGTGTGAACACCCCAAATTTTTCAAAGATTTACAAAAATGACCCTTTTGCCCCTGGTTCTATTTTTTGAGAAAATCAAAGCTGATTTTCAGTTGATCTTCAGATTCTCAGGATCAAAATTCCGTTTTAAACTTAATTTTGTAGCCGAACCCGATGTTTTAAACCTAAATCTGAGTCTCGTTGTCCAATTTTCAAATTAAAATTACAAAAATACCCAAAATGGTTTTGAATGACTCGGGCAGCTCATCCGGCATCCTCTTGGATCCACGACCTTATATTTTCCAGTTCGAGGTTGTAAAACTTCAAATATTTCCAAAAAATCCGGATGTAAACCCATTTTTTTTTAAGAAATTTTCTCAAAATAGCTTTTAATTCTCAGAAAAATTCCCTTTTGTAAATATTTTTGCAAAAACACAAAAAAATTAGTTTTAATCTTTGTTTTCTCGCAAATCTTAGAATTTTATTCCAAAAATGCAAAAAAATTGAAAAATAACACAAAAACCAAAAAAATTGGAAAAATTACGAGAAAAACAAATAAGTTTAAACTTTTAAAAATCAATTTTTGCTAAAAACCTCGGGAGCCCTTTTTGTAGTAAAAACTTAAAAAACGAAGGGGGTCCTTTGCAAAACTCTCTTTTAGGGTTTGAAAACCCTTCGTAAGCAAGGAAACGGTGAAAGAGAGCCGCCCCCTCACTCTCGCCTCTCTCTCTCTCTCCTCCATTGCCAACTGAATACCTCTCGAACCTTCTCTTCCTCCTTAAAAGGGCACGCAGGAAGACCCATTCGCTCACCCGTTATCACCCTACCACTTGACAATTCTCTTCTGATCTCTTTCTTCTCTTTTCTTGATTTTTCTTCTTCCCCTTCTGTATCTTCTTCCTTTCCCCCGATTCGGCTGAAGGAGGTGATCAATCTCATACGCCAACAACCTACAGGAGGTGTTGCTCCATCATAAATCGAAGCCCAGCGAATCAGCAGAGTCCCAGCCCCTTTGTTATTCAGAATTCACTAGAGAAAGGGGGTTATCAACAACAGTAGGGTTTCGGGCCATAAAATTGGATCCCCTCCCTCAAGCGAACTACGGTGAGTGTTCTTCTCTGTTTCGTTTTCTGATTTTCCCTTTTTGTTTGCTTGCTATAAGCCCCATCGACGCACCCTCTGCAACTTCGATTTGCATATAGCAAATCGAGCTGCAGACATGCAACATCAAAGGAACAATCATGTTCCAACATTTCTTTTGTTTCTTTGTTTTATCTATTTATCCTATTTTTTTTTTTACGAATTCTACTCTTGTTCTGCTCCTCTGATATAGTTCATCTGAACCCCAAATTTGATTTTTCTGTTGATTCTCGACTTTATTTTTGTCTTGATCCTTCTATGAATTTTTCAATTTTCTGTTTATGATCTTTATGCTGAGTAGTTGATTTTTTGCTTTTATATGGTCATTGCGTTTGGATTCTGTTAACATAGTAATTGCTCCTTGAATCCTCATTATCATACGTGACCGTGTCTTGTCATAACATGAGTATGTGTGTTTTATTTTATTTAAATTTTTTTTATTAAGTGGATTGTCATTTCTATAAGCTCTTTTGGTTTATTACTGACCTTGATGACTTTTTTTTCTCTTCCTTTCTCTCTGCATAAATTTTTCCTCGGTTTGCTTATTTGCCTAACAGCAATATTGTGTACAGGAATATCAATAGAGCAAGTATGTTAGTTAATCCTGATGAAGAAGCTAGACTGATAAATCTTGGCATAACGAGACATATCAGTTGTTTTTTTTTTTTAAAAAATCCATACAGGAGGGATCCGGGAGTCGTAATGGCTAAGTGTTAAATTATTGGGCAAATTCGCAAATATTTGCTGGAAAATACCTGTCTCTGTTCAGTCATTAAAGATTTGCTGGTGCTAATGTTGCCAGTGTTTTCGACAGATTTATGTTAACTAACTCTGTTTGTGTTCGTGTTAGCAGCCTGTTAGACATGTTGGGTGCCAAGCACATAGTGCTCTGAAGAAGGCCATTGAAAACGATGCATACGTCATAGAAACTCATATTCGTTTTTGAGACTTAAACATAATTGATATTCTTACCACCAAGGATGGTGCTCTCATATGTATCCATGATGTCTATCTTGATGATACCACTGACGTTGCAGAACACAAAGAGTAAACTAATCTCAAAAGAACCTATGAAGTACAGGGGTCTAACATTACTGAACTCTTTACAGGCAGCAAATATTTGTTGCTTGTAGTGGAGTAATTGAAGTTTGGTTCACTCGTATCTGAGCCCTCTGGATTTAAATACAGAGATTCATGCCTTTTTTTTTGTTTGCCATACTTATGTGTTCAATTCCATATTTATACTAGAATGCCTGTTCCTTATCATTGTTTCATACAACTATTTGGTAAAGCAATTAGGATCGGAAACCATTTATTCTATGTTTATCAAGATTCATCGGGTGGCTCATAGCTCATCCTTGTCCTGTAATTGTAATATTGGCGCTTTTAAGATAGAAAGCTTCTCAGTTTCAAGGGATCATCAAAAAAAAAAAAAAAATTTTAAACCCCATATGAACTAAGTATCAATGTATTCAAGAAATGATATCCCCTCCAATATTGTCATAGTACTATTATCCATGAAAAGACTACTTTGTAATATCGAGTTAAATAGATCAGCCTTACCTAATTAGGTCCATAACAGAGCTTTCTCTTTTAAATCATTATCTTGATTAATATTTTGTTTTGCTCTTTGTATCATAAAATTTCAATTGGCTATGTTATACAATCATTAGTCTGTTGGTGACTTTTATTTGTTCAAAATTTCCTTTCATTTAAATTCTTATATTCTTTCCTGGGTTTATGGCATACTTGGTTGACAAGGATAGGGGTGGTCACGCTTTTCTCCATAGTACCCTCTGTCCGGCCCTCTCTCCCATGTATTTACGCTTTAACTTATCCTCTGTCTGTCTATTCTTTCAATTTGATGCAGCACTATGTACCTGTTCACTTTACATATGTTGATTGAATCTCAGGGAAGAGCTTGGTCGGTTCTGGGTTTTGTGGTCTATAACTTCCGAATCTGTTCTTTTTATTTGGGGATCTGGTTTCAGAGATTAAAAGGGATGTCTACTACTGGCATTGATTAAAAAAAAATAATAAGAATTTTTGTTTTAGTGATTTTTGCTTCAGCATTAATGTCATGGTGGTCTCACAAGCTTTGGTAGACACTAGTGATGGAGATGGTGGAAAACCAAAATTCCAAATGATAGTATACTTGATGTAGTTTTCTGTTGGCAGAGATGCACGTGCAGGCTGGCTCAATCCACAATATACATCTTGTTGGGCCTTTCATTCTCAGTCTTGATCATTTAAAGAAGAGTCCAGCAGCTATACTCCTCACTCTCTCACCCCTGTAGCGTTAGTATGCTTGTCTTCAACACTTCTATATATATTATCAACTGCATCACAAACATAATCAGCTTGCAGCTGTTATCATATTTGTTCTCCTGTGTACATACTCCTCGTTTCTCTATTACTTGTATATCTCCTGCACCATTCACTGACTGCCATTCACCTACCTGTGGCAACACACCCCATTCAGCACTTTCAATATGTCGCCACTAGCGAACATTCATGCTGTTATTTAATGCATTTTGCTGAGTATTTCTCAGTTTTGTATATTAGCAATGTACTTAAATTCGTTGGCTATGAAATTTATTTTCATTAGTGGGTTAGCAATACATTTACATTCATTAACTTGCTGAAATTCTCCCACCTAGCAGTGTATCTTGCTAGTCACTAATTTTTCTCAGTTGTATTTTGGTCATGCCCCTTTTACTAATCATTGTACCTATCGTGTTTGGGCATGATAATATTACATGGCCACTATTTTTTTTTTCTTTTCTATGGTGGTCCATCAAGAACCACCATAGTTGCTACATGTTTCATGGTGGTTCACCATGAACCACCATGGTCCCCTTTCGTCTTATAACAATTTGTCAAAAACTACTACAATAGTCATCTTTTTGCAATGGTTCACAAAGAACCTCTGTAATCCTTCTTCACTATAGTAGTTCATTAAGAACTACTATAGTAGTTTTTCTTTCACAGTGGTTCACAATGAACCACTAGATCCCTTCTTTCCTATGATGGATCATCATAAACTACCATATTTCATGTTGGACCGCCCTGGTTCTTGATTTTGCCCATTGTAGATGCCTTTTTCATTCAGCATAAACCTGGCATCCGGTATTAGAATCAATCACATACTATTTTGCTCTCAATGAAGTGTTTTCTTCTGCATCATGCTAACTCATTTCTTCGCAGAGAAGTCATGGAAAGTCTTCTTAGATTAGAGAAGTTGCTTAAAATTTTCAGTTTCAAAAATTGTAACAACTTAGATCTTAATGAAAATATACATTTCCTGTTTTAGATAGAATGAATGAGCATTGTAAACATCATGAATTGCTTGTTTTCATGCATTTTGCCTTTATTTCCCAAAATCTCACAATGGTGAAACACAAATGGCACGTGCACCATTTCATAAGAGGTAATTAATCCTAAGTTGATGATTTACATCAATGGCCATAGTAAGGATGTAAACAAAACTTAGCATTTTTATCTTTTATAAAATAACATTGGATCAACATTGGATCATTTTCAAAATTCATCATGTTTTCTTTAAATATTTTTCTCTTTTATCAGAGTTTAGTTTAAAGTTAATTCAATACGTATACCAATGGCCATAGTCAGGATATACTAAGAGTTAATTTCTTTCTAAACTCTATAAAAGCACCAATATATGTTTGATTCTTCATTTGAATGTAGATATGATTATTACATAATACATTCAATGACCATAGTCAGGAGTGTATTATATATTTAATCTTATTTACATTCATTTAAAGAATGAAATATGATTTTCAAATTCCAATTTCAAAGTTATTTAAATTCATTCATCATTTAGGATAGAATTGCATCATATTTTCAAAATTCTCTTTTCAAAAACCCAAGTGATTATGAATATCTTCTTCTTTAATTTCTATTTCAAATTTATCAATTCTATCCCATTTTTAAAATCTGATTTCAAAGTCCAATTTGACTCTGAAATTTCAATTTCATCTTATATTCAAAACCCCAATCAAATTCAAAGTTCAATTTAACTTAGAAATTCTTGATTTATTTTCTAAATTCCAAAATCAAGTTTCAAATTCAAAGTCCAATTTGACTTTGAAATTCATTCAAAGTTCAAAATTTTCAAATCAATTTTGAAATTCCAAGTCCAAAGTCAGATCCTAATCCCAACTTGGATCCAGATTTCCAAGTACAATCCCCACTTTTGGATCTCAGACTTTAGATCCAATTCTATTTTAGGATCCAGAATTCAACTCCCATCATTGGATCTCAAGCTTCAGATCCACAATCCATTTAGGATCCAGAATTCAACTTCCACTTTGGATCTCTGACTTCAGATCCAAGTCCATTTTATGATCCAGAATCCAATTAGATCTTGGATCTCAAACTTCAGATCCAAATCCATTTTAGGATCCAGAACCCAATTCTACTTTGGATCTCAGACTTCAGATCCAATTCTATCTCGGATTTCAGATCCAATTCCCATTTAGGATTCTAAATCCAGAATCCAATTTCATCTTGGATTTCAACTCTATTTAGAATCCAGACTTTGGATTCAAATTCTATCTTGAATTCGAACTTTCAAATCAATCCCATTTATCAATTCTATTTTTCCCGCATTTCATTTTGATTTCAACCTTCAACACTATAATTCAATTCCATTTCAAACATTAATCCAAGTTCAAAATTCTAAATTCGAAGTCCATTTATGACTTTGAAATTTCCTTTCTTCTCCTTTTATCTCAATTTCAAGATCCTTTCTTTCAAAAATCTAGATTACTTTCCAAGCTTTGGTTATTCCAAAAACCTAGAACTTTAAATCTTAAGTTCTAAGTTAGAAATCATTTCTTCACTCTATTATCAGATTCATCTCAGAAATACTTGGGAATTTTTCAAATCATTTTCGAAAGAGCATACATCCTTGCATTTGCACAAGCATGATTCTTTGTGCATTTAGACTTAGGATAAATTCTTAGATAATATTTTAAAACAAAAGGCATGAATTCGACCCTTGGTTCGATTACCCCTGGTAAAGGCGCCGAGAACGGTCGAACCTCGTACCGACGAGCGAATCCCGTCTCCTAGTTTTCCCGCAAATATTTCAAAAATGGAGGCGAGTTATTTTCTCAAGTATTTTCAAATTTAAGGTCAAGTGAGACCCCACAAAAGAATTCGTCTTTTCTCCTTTTCTCTTCTTTTCTCTTCTCTTTCTTTTTGTCTTTTATTTTTCTCCCTTCAAAAAGGAGGAAAATAGAGGTTAGAAAGGAAAAGAGAAGGAAGAGAGAGAAATCACAAGAGAGGAAAATTTTTGCGATGATCACAGTTTTGGCGACCATGATGGGACTCGTCTTTGTCCGGTCGAATTTAATGCCTTTTCTTTTGCTTTAATATTATCTAAGTCTTTATTCTATAAATGTCAGCTTCATTTCCATGCAAAACTTAGGAGCCTAGACTCTGTCCTAAGCTGACATCATTTCATATAGGATCTAAGTATGGTTTGGTAGGACCATATTGAGGAGATTATTCCATGTTCACATTAAACTTAGGTCTGAAATACAACTCTCCTCAATTTTAGGGATTACATGAAAACTATGTATGCAAGTGTATGCTTCTCTTCATTTTAATCTATCTCTTTAGGACTTGCATTAAAGCCATCTATTTCTTGCATGTTGAGCATATTTTTGAAAACCTCCCTACCTATATTGTCCCGGTCTTCACGTTGCTGGGTTGTCTCACTGAACCATAGTTCGGGAGAGAGCCTCACAACTGGACCACTTATTTGGGTTTGCGCCCCCCTACCACGTACCTAAGGGCCATAGTCCGAGGTATATCGGTAGGTGCTCAAGGATGTTGAAAAACCATTACCTTAGAACCAGAGAAATATTTCTATTCCACGTACTTCGAGCTTCAACTTGAGTATATCGGCGTATCTTGATTGAAATCAGATGATCTGAACCTTTGAGTTAGGTTTAAGGTCCTATGAGCCATTTCAAATTATTGCATTTTAGAGTCAGCTTCTAGGGAGTGCTATTTGTGCATCATTGCTTGTATAAATTGATTCTTTTGTAGATATTATCTTAAAAATTTCTTATTTTTCAAAACCCTAGATATGTATTTCATAAAAATTCTTTTATTTTCTCAAGTCGAAGATTGTATATTTCTCATTTCTTTATTCTTTTATTTCTTAAAAACCTGGACATGTCTTTTCAGTCTTCCTATCTTTCAAAAAGTCCAGGCATATTTCTTTCTTTTTCTTCTGATTTATTTAAATCTTTTGATCCTGCCTTCAATTTTTCAAAATAGTCAAGGTTCAAAATACTCTTCTTTGTACATTCTATCTTCTCTATATAAAATCCTTGTCATCGAGAGATCTTTTAAAAATTCTCTTTCACTATCCCTCTTCCTTTCAAAAATTCTTTGTCCTGAACCCTTCATTTATTTCTACAGAAAACGTCAACATTTCATTATGGTTCAAACGAGAGCGGGAAGAAGGGCAGCTCAGCGGCACAATGACAGTGAAGTGGAAGAAATAAACTCTTCCAGATTATCCAGAAAACATAATTTAGAGGAAGATGATGTTGACCCGTCAATGTATAAGATCTTTCAAAAGATGATGGCAAAAATGATGTCCGAGCAAGCTGGGGCAAGTTCAAAGAAGACATCCTCTAAGAGCAAGATCAGGAGAAAGCCAGTAAAGAAGCATGTCAGGATCAACAAAAAGAGGGTCCAGCAGAACAGCACATCTGAGGGCACAGGATCAGCAGACGAGAATTCCGAGGAAGAACAGTTTGTGTTCATCCCAAAACATTTACGACAACCCAAGAAAGTGACAGAAGAACCTGAATCAGTCAACAAACCTAAAGACGGGGTCCCGACAGAAGATTCAGTTCAAGTATTGACTAAGATGGTCAAAGATCTACAGATTCAAGATAAGGGAAAGAGGGTATATACCAGACATGACTTCTACCTTGGTTTAGATGGGGACAACGGCTTGGAAGATCTCCCCCGAAAGTTTATTAAGTTCGATGGGTCCGGCAACCCAAAGGCCCATCTCGCAATGTTCTTCGCCGAATGTGCCAGGTTCAGTGAAGACAATCGGGACCTCTTCTTGTGCTTTCCTCGCAGTTTGGAAGGCATAACAGCTAAGTGGTATGCAGAGCACATCAACCCTGTCGAGCTGCGAAATTTCGATAAAGTTGTCAACCTGTTTGTAGAGAGATTCATGTTCAATACTGAGGCGCCTCCAACCCTCAATCACTTATGCAATTTGAGGCAGGATGACAAGGAAAAGACCATAGATTTCATCCGTAGGTGGAGAGATACCTGCAACAAGATGAGAACCCCCATCTCAGAGGAACATGCCCTTCAACTCATCCTCAATAACTTCTCTCAACCCCTGAAAAGCCACATTTTCCCATACCCTTCCAAGTCATTTATTGAGTTGATTGAGCGAGCTGAATGGCTTAAGATGGGAATAGATAACAGAGTCTATGACGGTACCACTCTGGCAAGGGGCAATCAAGATGCAAAGAAGAAAACCCATTTCACTCTTTTCGCTGGTCCCTCATCCGGCAACAAGGGTAACAAGGATGATCATGTCAGCAATTCAAAAGGATTCAAAGGTCAAAAAGGAAGCTCTTCCAACAACAATAAGCCTTCCCAACCTAATTCTCAGCAGCGGGAAAAGAATCAGGAAAAACCAAAGCGCAAGGATTGGGGTCCTGATCGCGAATTCACCCCTTTGGAGCAGACACTCGATGAGATTCTGAAATATATGCTCACAAAGAATATGATTCGTCTGCCAAAAGTTGTTGATCCTTCAGTAGTCTTGGGCAACTTTAAGGAACAGTTCTGCAAGTATCACCGAGCAGTGGGGCACGACACAGAGCACTGCTTCGTATTGAAAAATATCGTCCAGGACTGCATCGATAAACACCTTCTGATAGAAGAGAAAACTGAAGAGCAGCCTGCCGTTCTGACATAGCCTTTTTCAGATCATTCAAAAAGCCGATGACACTAGAGTCTTTTTCTGTTATCCTCCATTTTCTTTACCAAACCATCCTGTAAGGGCAAGTCAGCCCGAGTCTTTTTACGACCTTCTGGTCAAAGATGCTTGTAAATATTTCAGTCTTTTCTATCAGTTTTGCTTATAAATGAAATGCCAATTTCCTTCCTATCTTTGAGGTTCAATTCTTATTTCTTTTCGCAATATTGGGGCATCTTTTATTATTTAAATTTTCATTTACACTCCAAAATATTCTTTTGCCATCAGATTCCTATTCTTTTAAAAAATGCGGGACAATCCTGACATCATTCATAAGAGAAATGATATTACCTATGAGGGTCTTTCAAAAATCATGAAAATTTTTCATATTTTAGCCCAACCTTTTTCAAAGATCAACCCTCGTGTTGATCATCTTTTCCAAAAATTGTTTTTCAACCATTCTATTCAAAGATCAACCCTTGTGTTGATCATATTTTCCAAAATTGGTTTTTCAAGCCATCACATTCAAAGATCAACCCTTGTGTTGATCATATTTTCTAAAAATTGATTTCGAATCATTACATTCAAAGATCAACCCTCGTGTTGATCATATTTTCTAAAAAAATTGGTTTCAAACCATTGCATTCAAAGATCAACCCTCGTGTTGATCATATTTTCTAAAAATTAATTTTGAATCATTGTATTCAAAGATCAACCCTCGTGTTGACCATATTTTCTAAAAATTGGTTTTTAAATCACTGCTTTAAAAAAAAAAATTTAACCCTCATGATGATCTCTCGTGAATGATCCCATTTCAGAGATCAGCTCTCGCAGTTAATCTTTCTTTCCAAAAATGATTTTCTCATATTCTTCTCTCATTTTAAAGATCCCACATGCAGGCAAGATCAAACTCTTTTTTCAACTTTTATCAACTTTTTGTTTATCAATCTTTATCAGTTTTATCAATTTTTATTCATTTTTATTGATTGTTCATCCATTTTATTAATTCTTCTTGATTCTTATTTCAAAAATACCCTTTCAGGTTAAGGGATAAACCTGATGCCTCTTTCCCATGAGGTATTTCTTTTTCCTTCTTTGCCTACCCTTTCAGGTTAAGGGATAAACCTGATGCCTCTTTCCCATGAGGTATTTCTTTTCCTTCTTTTTTTTCTTTGTTCCCCTTCAGATTAAGGGATAAATCTGAAACCTCATCTTACGAGGTCCTTCTTTTCTTCCTCTTTTAAAGCTTCATTAATCTCTGCCAAATCTTTTTCTTTATAGCTTTGCTGATTCTTTTGATTCTTTATCAAGCCTTTTATCAATTCTTGCCAAAATTTTATTTCTTTCTCATTCAGGATAAGGGATAATCCTGAAACCCCTCATAGGAGTGACAATGCTACCTGTGAGAATTCTTTTACAAAGATGATTTCCATAAAATCTCCTTGATTCTTCTCTTTCGTCAAATCTCTCACCAATTTCTATCTCTTCTCATTAGTTCTTCTCAAATTTTATTTTCTCCCTAGTCAAGATAAGGGGGCAATCAGATCACATGCAAATAATTCAGTCTTGTAAATGGTCATTCTCAATCCGAGGTCCGGTTCTCGCACTGGCACATTTTCAAAACTCAATCTTTTGATTAAAAACTTTCTGTCAAAAACCCGAGTTTCCACTCGAGCTTCTCCCTTTATTCTTTCATTTGAAGTTCCGAGTTCCGACTCGGACATCCTTTTGAATCCAATCCTCGCGTTGGAAACCAATCATTTCTTTAGAAATTTGAATTTTCAAAACTCGGGTTTCTCTTTTATCTTCTATTCTCTGAAGATCCGAGTTCCAGCTCGGGTTTTTCCCTCTATTATTTCGTTTGAAGTTCCGAGTTCCGACTCAGACTTCCTTTTGAATCCAATCCTCGCGTTGGAAACCAATCATTTCTTTAGAAATTCGAGTTTTCAAAACTCGGGTTCCCCTTTTATCTTTTATTTTCTGAAGATCCGAGTTCTAGCTCGGGTTTTTCCCTCTATTTCGTTTGAAGTTCCGAGTTCTGACTCGGACTTCCTTTTGAATCCAATCCTCGCGTTGGAAACCAATCATTTCTTTAGAAATTCGAGTTTTCAAAACTCGGGTTCCCCTTTTTTTTTTCTGAAGATCCGAGTTCCAGCTCGGGTTTTCCCCTCTATTATTTCGTTTGAAGTTCCGAGTTCCGAATAGGACTTCCTTTTGAATCCAACGCTCACGTTGGAACCAATTGATTGCGTCAAGAATTCGAGTTTTCCAAACTCAAAATTTCTCTTTTATCTTTTATCTTGAACATCCAAGTTCCGACTCGGGTTCTCCCCTTTTATTTCATCTTCCTTTTTAAAAATACACGAGTCCCGACTTGGACTCTCTTATTTTTTCAAAAATCCCAACTGCCAGGCGGGACCTTCTTCCAAAATCCAGCCTTCTGGCTAATCCATTTCAAATTCCAAAATTCAGGTTCATTCCCTTTAAAAATTCTTCTATTCCCCATTCAGGATAAGGGGTTAATCCTGAAAATCAGGCCACATACAACTTAACTATGATGGTCTATTTCAATCCACAAGTTGAATCCTTTCTTCTTAAATGGAGATCTTTAGGTTGAATTCCTATAGAATCAAAAGCTCGTAGGTTGAACCCCTGTCAAACCAATATGGCTCACAGATTAAATCCCTCTTGAACCAAAATTCCTTCTCAAACCACTCAATCTTTAGGCTGAACTCCTACTGATCAACGAGCTTTAGGTTGAAGTCCTACTGATTCGCAGTCCTTAGATTGAAATCCTTTAGGACCATTCCTTCCATCGATCTTTAGGCTGAACTCCTACTGATCAGCGAGCTTTAGGTTGAAGTCCTACTGATTCGCAGTCCTTAGGTTGAAATCCTTTAGGGCCATTCCTTCCATCGATCTTTATGTTGAAATCCTACTGATCAGCGAGCCTTAGGCTGAACTCCTATTGATTCACAGTCCTAAGGTTGAAATCCTTTAGGACCATTCCTTCCATGGATCTTTAGGTTGAAATCCTACTGATTAGCGAGCCTTAGACTGAACTCCTATTTATTCGCAGTCCTTAGGTTGAAATTCCTTTAGAACTATTTCTTCCTTCGATCTTTAGGTTGAAATCCTACTGATCAGCGATCTTTAGGCTGAACTCCCACTGATTCGTAGTCCTTAGGTTGAAATCCTTTAGGACCATTCCTTCCTTCGATCTTTAGGCTTAACTCCTACTGATCAGCGAGCTTTAGGTTGAAGCCCTACTGATTCGCAGTCCTTAGGTTGAAATCCTTTAGGACCTTGTCTTCCCTCGATCTTTAGGCTGAACTCCTACTGATTAGCGAGCTTTAGGTTGAAATCCTACTGATTCGCAGTCCTTAGGTTGAAATCCTTTAGGACCCTTTTCTTCTATCGATCTTTAGGCTGAACTCCTACTGATCAACGAGCTTTAGGTTGAAATCCTACTGATTCGCAGTCCTTAGGTTAAAATCCTTTAGGACCATTTCTTCCATCGATTTTTAGACTGAACTCCTACTGATCAACGAGCTTTAGGTTGAAATCCTATTGATTCACAGTCCTTAGGTTGAAATCCTTTTAGACCCCTTTCCTTCAGTTGATCTTTAGGTTGAACCCCTACTGATCCGCGATCTTTAGGTTGAGCTCCTACTAATTCGCAGTTCTCATTTTGAATCTCCTTCAGACCATTCATAAGTCAATCTATAGGTTGAATTTCTACTAATCTATATTCTTCTACGGTTCTTAGGTTGAATTCCTATCGAACCAAATTCATCTTTTCAAAAAGTAAATCTGTAGGTTGAAATCCTACTGATCTATATTCTTTTTACGGTTCTTACGTCGAATTCCTACTGAACCAAAATTCATTTCTTTCCAAAATTTCAGTTTGTAGGTTGAATTCCTACCGATCTATATTCTTTTGCAGTTCTTAGGTTGAATTCCTATTAAACCAAAATTCGTTTTTCAAATATTTTAATCTGTAGGTTGAATTCTTACTAATCCATATTCTTTTTTCGGTTCTTAGGTTGAATTCCTATCGAACCACATTCATTTTTCAAAAAGTAAATCTGTAGTTTGAAATCCTACTAATCTATATTCTTTTGCGGTTCTTAGGTTGAACTCCTATTAAACCAAAATTCATTTTTCAAAATTTCAGTCTGTAGGTCGAATTACTACCGATCAAATATTCTTTTACGGTTCTTAGATTGAATTCCTATTAAACCAAATTCATTCTTTGAAAATTCAGTCTATAGATAAATTCTTACTAGTCAAAAATTCTTTTGCAAATTCTTAAGTTGAATTTCTATTAAATTAACTTCATTTTTTCAAAAATTCAATCTGTAGGATGAATCCCTACGGATCCAATATTCTTTACGTCTCTTAGGTTGAGTCCCTGTTGAGCCAATGTTGTGTGATAAAACCCAATATTTTCATGTTATTTCTTCCAAAATTTCAGCTAAAGAATGTATCAAAATCCATATTGAGTGATTATTTCACAAAGAATTCTCAAAAACTTTGCCAATTTGCTAAAAATACTTGTTGATTCCAATAAATCTTACTACACAAGTGAATTACCTCAGATTATCTCTAGTATTTCTTTCCAAAAGGGTAAAACTTTTTGCGAAAAAGATATAAAATTCAAATCTTTTCCTGTTGATCAACCAAAAGGATGTAAGAAATGTCCTCGATATGATCAATGAAAGAAATCTTCAATGATGTTGAAAAGCCAGAAGCGAATCGATATTGATCATGTCTATGACGCATGCTTAAAAACGACTATCTGGCAATCAGGCAGTGGAAATATCTCGAGCTATAAAAGAATCCACTCAACCCATATCTTCTCATTCGTTTAAAGTAGCAATCAAATATCTGCAAAAGGGATCTCTCAACTGTCATCAAGATGAAGACAAATATGCGAGCTAGACCCCCTGGGCCAAAGAAGATTTGAATCATCTCTGAGATGAAGGAGTTTGTGAAGGATCCTTCCAGAGAAAGTTCAGATCACCGTCGAGATGAAGGCGAGTGTGATGAACCTACCAACAAACCCTAAAAGATATTTGATTTCTACTATCATCTAAAGACCTTTTTGAGCCAAAACCATCAATATAATACCTGATACGAGAAGAAGGATCAGAACATCTCCAAGATGAAGGAGTTTGTGACGTACACTTCCCCGAAAAACAGAGAAAAGTCAGAATACATCCAAATGAAGGATGGTGTAAAAAACCTGAGAAAGTTCAATGACTCAAAAAGGAGTGCAAAAAGATCATCATGGGAAAACACCCAGATATCAAACTGCCAAAGTTGCCAGAAGTCATCTTTTCTCATGCAAAATTCTTTTATCAATAACTCTTCACTACTTGCTTTTATGAAATTAAGAATGTTTCTTCTCTTCTCATATCAGGGAAATGGATAGCTTCCTTGAAAAAAATCATCAGCGCTAAAATTTTTGAATTTGACTCTTAGAACCAAGGAGTTAACCTCATTGGAGGAAATACTCTAGGTAAAAGAGGGAATATCTTTTGCACATACGTGCACATTTTCAAGTGTTTTGAGTCAACTATAATTTTATCTTCTTGGCAAGATTTTCTAGCTATTCCAAGAATGCAATAAACATTCAATATCCATTTTGATGAAACCCAACGTTGTTTATATTTCCCGAAAGAGTTGCCTCATTCGGTTGAAGTATCTCTTCCTGTCCCATCACTGTTTTCTCATTGAAGAATTCCGTATGGTTGTTCCCACTCAGGTTAAGGGTCAAACCTGAACCTTCTGCGAAAGGTCATTAATTTCAAAAGCTATTTCAGTCTCAGCAATGAGACGCCCCATTTCTTCCCCTTTTTCAAAGCTTTAGGGAACCCTATTTTCTTCCTTTCGCAAAACCTCTCTCGGATTTATTCGTTCAAATTTCGAAGGTCCCATTATGGTTTCTCCATTTGAGAAATCCGTATGATAGATTTCCCCACTCAGGTTAAGGGTCAAACCTGAACCCTCTGCGAGAGGTCATAGATTTCAAAAGCTATTTCAGTCTCAGCAATGAGACGCCCAATTTCTTTCCCTTTTCAAAAGCTTTAGGGAACCCTATTTTCCTCCTTTCGCAAAACCCCTTTCGGATTTTGTTCGTCCAAATTCCAAAGGTCCCATTATGGTTTCTACATTTGAGAAACCCGTATGGTAGATTTTCTATTCAGGTTAAGAGTTAACCCAGAACCTCGCTTTGTGAGGTATCTTCCTTGCAGGTTTGGGTTAAACCTGAGTCTTGTTCCTACAAAATTCCTCGTTATTGACGAGATGTTTTCTTCCAGTCCCATCATGGCTCTTCTCATCGAGGAATCCATGCTTCATATATCCATCCAGGATAGGATCCTACTTGAGCCTCATTTCACGAGACATTTTCCAAAAATGTCCCATCACGGTTCTCATGTATTCCTTTCCTCATTCAATACATTTTTGATATATCTTCGTCCCATCCAGGTTAAGGGCTAAACCTGAATCATTCCAAAAGCGTATCTAGTCTCACTCGCGAGACTTGATCAAAATTCTTATTCCACCATTTCGGGTTGATCACCCAAAAGTCTTATCACGATTTCCTCATTTTCTACTCAATCATATCATTTTGAGGATTTCGTCTCCCCCAAAACCATTCAGGATAAGGTTTAAGCCTGAAGAGTCACACTTTCAAAATAATTCTTTCACACCCAGTTTAGCTCTGCTGACTGGGGCATTTTTCAAAATTTGGAGTGTTATCTTTGCCACTAAGCTCGGATTTCAACCAGCTTAGTAGCAAAGAGGGGCATCTGTGAACACCCCATTTTTTTCAAAGATTTACAAAAATGACTCTTTTGCCCCTGGTTCCATTTTTTGAGAAAATCAAAGCTAATTTTCAGTTGATCTTCGGATTTTCGACATCAAAATTCCATTTTAAACTTAATTTCGAAGCCGAACTCGGTGTTTTAAACCCAAATCAGAGCCTCGTTGTCCAATTTTCAAATTAAAATTACAAAAATACCCAAAATGGTTTTGAATGACTCGGGCAGCTCATCCGGCATCCTCTTGGATCCACGACCTTATATTTTCCAGTTCGAGGTTGTAAAACTTCAAATATTTCCAAAAAATCAGGATGTAAACCCATTTTTTTTGAAGAAATTTTCTCAAAATAGCTTTTAATTTTCAGAAAAATTCCCTTTTGTAAATATTTTTGCAAAAACACAAAAAAAATAGTTTTAATCTTTGTTTTCTCGCAAATCTTAGAATTTTATTCCAAAAATGCAAAAAAAATTGAAAAATAACACAAAAACCCAAAAAATTGGAAAAATTACAAGAAAAACAAATAAGTTTAAACTTTTAAAAATCAATTTTTGCTAAAAACCTCGGGAGCCCTTTTTGTAGTAAAAACTTAAAAATCGAAGGGGGGTCCTTTGCAAAACTCTCTTTTAGGGTTTGAAAACCCTTCGTAAGCAAGGAAAGGGTGAAAGAGAGCCGCCCCCCTCACTCTCGCCTCTCTCTCCCTCTTTCTCTCTCACTCTCCTCCATTGCCAACCAAATACCTCTCGAACCTTCTCTTCCTCCTTAAAAGGGCACGCAGGAAGCCCCATTCGCTCACCCGTTATCACCCTACCACTTGACAATTCCCTTATGATCTCTTTCTTCTCTTTTCTCGATTTTTCTTCTTCCCCTTCGGTATCTTCTTCCTTTCCCCCGATTCAGATGAAGGAGGTGATCAATCTCATATGCCAACAACCTACAGGAGGTGTTGCTCCATCATAAATCGAAGCCCAGCGAATCAGCAGAGTCCCAGCCCCTTTGTTATTCAGAATTAACTAGAGAAAGGGGGTTATCAACAACAGTAGGGCTTCGGGTCATAAAATTGGATCCCCTCCCTCAAGCGAACTACGGTGAGTGTTCTTCCCTGTTTCATTTTCTGATTTTCCCATTTTGTTTGCTTGCTATAAGCCCCATCGACGCACCCTCTGCAACTTCAATTTGCGTATAGCAAATCAAGCTACAGACAGGCAACATCAAAGGAACAATCATGTTCCAACATTTCTTTTGTTTCTATGTTTTATCTATTTATCCTATTTTTTTTTTTTTTTACGAATTCTACTCTTGTTCTGCTCCTCTGATATAGTTCATCTGAACCCCAAATTTGTTTTTTCTGTTGATTCTCGACTTTATTTTTGTCTTGATCCTTTTATGAATTTTTCAATTTTCTGTTTATGATCTTTATGCTGGGTAGTTGATTTTCTGCTTTTATATGGTCATTGCGTTTGGATTTTGTTAACATAGTAATTGCTCCTTGAATCCTCATTATCATACGTGACCATGTCTTGTCATAACATGAGTATGTGTGTTTTAGTTTTTTTTTTTTTTGCATTATTAAGTGGATGGTCATTTCTATAAGCTCTTTTGGTTTATTACTGACCTTGATGACTTTTTTTTCTCTTCCTTTCTCTCTGCATAAATTTTTCCTGGGTTTGCTTATTTGCTTAACAACAATATTGTGTACAGGAATATCAATAGAGCAGGTATGTTAGTTAATCCTGATGGAGAAGCTAGACTGATATATCTTGGCATAACGAGACATATCAGTTGTTTTTTTTTTAAAAAAAATCCATACAGGAGGGATCCGGGAGTCGTAATGGCTAAGTGTTAAATTATTGGGCAAATTCGCAAATATTTGCTGGAAAATACCTGTCTCTGTTCAGTCATTAAAGATTTGCTGGTGCTAATGTTGCCAGTGTTTTCGACAGATTTATGTTAACTAACTCTTTTTGTGTTCGTGTTAGCAGCCTGTTAGACAAGTTGGGCGCCAAGCACATAGTGACTTGAAGAAGGCCATTGAAAAAGGTGTATACGTCATAGAAACTGATATTCGTTTTTGAGACTTAAACATAATTGATATTCTTACCACCAAGGATGGTGCTCTCATATGTATCCATGATGTCTATCTTGATGATACCACTGACATTGCAGAACACAAAGAGTTCACTAATCTCAAAAGAACCTATGAAGTACAGGGGTCTAGCATTATTGGACTCTTTACAAGAAGCAAATAATTGTTGCTTGTAGTGGAGTAATTGAAGTTTGGTTCACTCGTATCTGTGCCCTCTGGGTTTAAATATAGAGATTCATACCTTTTTTTTTGTTTGCCATACTTATGTGTTCAATTCCATATTTATACTAGAATGCATGTTCCTTATCATTGTTTCATACAACTATTTGGTAAAGCAATTAGGATCGGAAACCATTTATTCTATGTTTATCAAGATTCATCGGGTGGCTCATAGCTCATCCTTGTCCAGTAATTGTAATATTGGCGCCTTTAAAATAGAAAGCTTCTCAGTTTCAAGGGATCATAAAAAAAAAAAAAAAATTTAAAACCCCATATGAACTAAGTACCAATGTATTCAAGAAATGATATCCCCTCCAATATTGTCATAGTACTATTATCCATGAAAAGACTACTTGTAATATCGAGTTAAATAGATCAGCCTTACCTAATTAGGTCCATAACAGAGCTTTCTCTTTTAAATCATTATCTTGATAAATATTTTGTTTTGCTCTTTGTATCATAAAATTTTGATTGGCTATGTTATACAATCATTAGTCTGTTGGTGACTTTTATTTGTTCAAAATTTCCTTTCATTTAAATTCTTATATTCTTTCCTGGGTTTATGGCATACTTGGTTGACAAGGATAGGGGTGGTCACGCTTTTCTCCATACTACCCTCTGTCCGGCCCTCTCTCCCATGTATTTACGCTTTAACTTATCCTATGTCTGTCTATTCTTTCAATTTGATGCATCACTATGTATCTGTTCACTTTACATATGTTGATTGAATCTCAGGGAAGAGCTTGGTCGGTTCTGGGTTTTATGGTCTATAACTTCAGAATCTGTTCTTTTTATTTGGGGATCTGGTTTCAGAGATTAAAAGGGATGTCTACTACTGGCATTGATTAAAAAAAAATAATAAGAATTTTTGTTTTAGTGATTTTTGCTTCAGCATTAATGTCATGGTGGTCTCACAAGCTTTGGTAGACACTAGTGATGGAGATGGTGGAAAACCAAAATTCCAAATGATAGTATACTTGATGTAGTTTTCTGTTGGCAGAGATGCACGTGCAGGCTGGCTCAATCCACAATATACATCTTGTTGGGCCTTTCATTCCCAGTCTTGATCATTTAAAGAAGAGTCCAGCAGCTATACTCCTCACTCCCTCACCCCTGTAGCGTTAGTATGCTTGTCTTCAACACTTCTATATATATTATCAACTGCATCACAAACATAATCAGCTTGCAACTGTTATCATATTTGTTCCCATGTGTACATACTCCTCGTTTCTCTATTACCTGTATATCTCCTGCACCATTCACTGACTGCCATTCACCTACCTGTGGCAATACACCCCATTCAGCACTTTCAATATGTCGCCACTAGTGAACATTCATGTTGTTATTTAATGCATTTTGCTGAGTATTTCTCAGTTTTGTATATTAGCAATGTACTTAAATTCGTTGGCTATGAAATTTATTTTCATTAGTGGGTTAGCAATACATTTACATTCATTAAATTGTTGAAATTCTCTCATCTAGCAGTGTATCTTGCTAGTCACTAATTTTTCTCAGTTGTATTTTGGTCATGCCCCTTTTACTAATCATTGTACCTATCGTGTTTGGGCATGATAATAATACATGGCCACTATATTTTTTTTTTCTTTTCTATGGTGGTCCATCAAGAACCACCATAGTTGCTACATGTTTCATGGTGGTTCACCATGAACCACCATGGTCCCCTTTCGTCTTATAACAATTTGTCAAAAACTACTACAATAGTCATCTTTTTGCAATGGTTCACAAAGAACCTCTGTAATCCTTCTTCACTATAGTAGTTCATTAAGAACTACTATAGTAATTTTTCTTTCACAGTGGTTCACAATGAACCACTAGATCCCTTCTTTCCTATGATGGAAAATCATAAACTACCATATTTCATGTTGGACCGCCCTGGTTCTTGATTTTGCCCATTGTAGATGCCTTTTTCATTCAGCATAAACCTGGCATCCGGTATTAGAATCAATCACATACTATTTTGCTCTCAATGAAGTGTTTTCTTCTGCATCATGCTAACTCATTTCTTTGCAGAGAAGTCATGGAAAGTCTTCTTAGATTAGAGAAGTTGCTTAAAATTTTCAGTTTCAAAAATTGTAACAACTTAGATCTTAATGAAAATTTACATTTCCTGTTTTAGATAGAATGAATGAGCATTGTAAACATCATGAATTGCTTGTTTTCATGCATTTTGCCTTTATTTTCCAAAATCTCACAATGGTGAAACACAAATGACACGTGCACCATTTCATAAGAGGTAATTAATCCTAAGTTGATGATTTACATCAATGGCCATAGTAAGGATGTAAACAAAACTTAACATTTTTATCTTTTATAAAATAACATTGGATCAACACTGGATCATTTTCAAAATTCATCATGTTTTCTTTAAATATTTTTCTCTTTTATCAGAGTTTAGTTTAAAGTTAATTCAATACGTATACCAATGGCCATAGTCAGGATATACTGAGAGTTAATTTCTTTCTAAACTCTATAAAAGCACCAAAATATGTTTGATTCTTCATTTGAATGTAGATATGATTATTACATAATACATTCAATGACCATAGTCCGGAGTGTATTATTATTTAATCTTATTTACATTCATTTAAAGAATGAAATATGATTTTCAAATTCCAATTTCAAAGTTATTTAAATTCATTCATAATTTAGGATAGAATTGCATCATATTTTCAAAATTCTCTTTTCAAAAACCCAAGTGATTATGAATATCTTCTTCTTTAATTTCTATTTCAAATTTATCAATTCTATCCCATTTTCAAAATCTGATTTCAAAGTCCAATTCGACTCTGAAATTTCAAATTCATCTTATATTCAAAACCCCAATCAAATTCAAAGTTCAATTTAACTTAGAAATTCTTGATTTATTTTCTAAATTCCAAAATCAAGTTTCAAATTCAAAGTCCAATTTGACTTTGAAATTCATTCAAAGTTCAAAATTTTCAAATCAATTTTGAAATTCCAAGTCCAAAGTCAGATCCTAATCCCAACTTGGATCCAGATTTCCAAGTACAATCCCCACTTTTGGATCTTAAACATTAGATCCAATTCTATTTTAGGATCCAGAATTCAACTCCCATCATTGGATCTCAGGCTTCAGATCCACAATCCATTTAGGATCCAAAATTCAACTTCCACTTTGGATCTCAGACTTCAGATCCAAGTCCATTTTAGGATCCAGAATCCAATTACATCTTGGATCTCAGACTTCAGATCCAAATCCATTTTAGGATCCAGAACCCAATTCTACTTTGGATCTCAGACTTCAGATCCAATTCCATTTAGGATATAGAATCCAATTCGATCTCGGATCCCAGATTTCAGATCCAATTCTCATTTAGGATTCTAAATCCAGAATCCAATTTCATCTTGGATTTCAACTCTATTTAGAATCTAGACTTTGGATTCAAATTCCATCTTGAATTCCAACTTTCAAATCAATCCCATTTCTCAATTCTATTTTTCCCACATTTCATTTTGATTTCAAACTTCAAAACTATAATTCAATTTCATTTCAAACATTAATCCAAGTTCAAAATTCTAAATTTGAAGTCCATTTATGACTTTGAAATTTCCTTTCTTCTCCTTTTATCTCAATTTCAAGATCCTTCCTTTCAAAAATCTAGATTACTTTCCAAGCTCTGGTTATTCCAAAAACCTAGAACTTTAAATCTTAAGTTCTAAGTTAGAAATCATTTCTTCACTCTATTATCAGATTCATCTCAGAAATACTTGGGAATTTTTCAAATCATTTTCAAAAGAGCATACATCCTTGCATTTGCACAAGCATGATTCTTTGTGCATTTAGACTTAGGATAAATTTTTAGATAATATTTTAAAACAAAAGGCATGAATTCGACCCTTGGTTCGATTACCCCTGGTAAAGGCGCCAGGAACGATCGAATCTCGTACCGACGAGCGAATCCCATCTCCCAGTTTTCTCGCAAATATTTAAAAAATGGAGGCGAGTTATTTTCTCAAGTATTTTCAAATTTAAGGTCAAGTGAGACCCCGCAAAAGAATTCCTCTTCTCTCCTTTTCTCTTCTCTCTTTCTTTCTGTCTTTTATTTTTCTCCCTTCAAAAAGGAGGAAAATAGAGGTTAGAAAGGAAAAGAGAAGGAAGAAAGAGAAATCACAAGAGAGGAAAAATTGTGCGATGATCACAAGATGTTCGACAGAAGCTAAGTTATATAACCCACATATAAAATCTTTTGATCCTAGGACAACTAGTGGTTTCTTCATTGGTTATCCAGAAAAGTCAAAGGGATTAGGTTTTATTGTCCATCTCATACACCATGGATAGTGGAAACAAATAAAAAAATATTTCTTAAAAATGGTTTTGTTAAGATAAATGTGTCTCAAAATATTGATTTTGAGGAAATGCAGTATTCAGGTTTCACACCTTCTAAAGATAAAGTCATAATTTTTTCTATCATTGTCCCTTTGAATAATGTAAGGGAAAGTCCAGTCAATGAACATCAATGCCAACTAGATCCGATTGTTGATAAGGATATACAAGAAAAACAGGATATATAGGCTCATTTTGAACCACTTATAGCACATATATAGAGGTTTACTAGAATTAGGAAATCTGCTATCCATCCAGACTATGTGGTGTATTTACAAAATTCAAATGATTTCATAGACATTGATGAAGATCTTTTCATATTTATAGAAGCCATTTAAAGTGAAAGATCAACATATTGGATCAATGCCATGAAAGAAGAGCTCAACTCTATGGCAAAGAACCAAGTGTGGGATCTTATACCTCGACCTGATGGAGTTAGACCTGTTGGTTGTAAATGGGTCTATAAGACCAAAACAAACTTTAAAGGTCATATGTAGAGGTACAAGGCTAGGCTTGTTGCAAAAAGTTTCACACAGATAGAGGGCATTGATTATAATAAGACTTTTTTTTTTCTGTCTCAACTAAGGAATTGTTGAGGATAATTATAGGCCTCCGAGCTCATTTTGATTTAGAGCTACATCAAATGAATGTGAAAACTGCCTTCCTGAATGGGGAACTAGATGAGGAGGTATACATGCAACAACCTCCTGGTTTTATTATAGATGACTTGAATAACTTAGTTTACAAATTGAATAAGTCAATTTATGGACTTAAACAGGCCTCTCGCCAATATATAAGAAGTTCAATCAGGTAGTTATGAACCTTGGATTCACTGAAAACATTGTTGATCTGTGTGATTACATTAAGACTAGTGGGAGTAAGTTCATAATTTTGGTTTTATATGTTGACGCTATTCTTCTTGCAACTAATGATTTGAGTCTATTATATGAAACAATAAATTTTTTTCTCTCATTTCAATATAAAAGACATGGGTGAGGCCATTTATGTTCTTAAAATCGAGATCCATCATAATAAAACTAAAGGTGTCTTTGGTCTCTCTCAGAAATCCTATATCATTAAGATTCTTAAAAGATATGAAATGGAGAATTGTTCTCTCAGTTCGGCACCTATAGTGAAAGGAGATAAATTAAGCTTAAAAGGCTGTCCTCAGGATGATATTGCAAAGACTCAGATGGATGTTGTTTCATATGCTTTAGCAATTGGGAGTTTGTAGTACGCGCATACATGCACTCGATCAGATATAGCATTTGTTGTGAGAATGCTTAGTAGATATCAGTCAAATCCAGGCATTACGCACTAGAATGCAGCAAAGAAGGTCATGCACTATTTACAAGGAACAAAAGACTATATGTTGACCTACAAAAAAGCTGACCACCTAGAGGTCATTAGATACTCTGATGCAGACTTAGGAGGGTGTATTGACAGTAGAAAATTCACTATTGGATACATTTTTCTACTAGCGGGTGGTGATGTGATCTCATGAAAAGTGGAAAGCAGTATACCATTGTTGCTTATACCATGGAGATATAATTTATTTCTCTATACGAGACTTTGTCACCGACCATTTGGATAAGAAACTTCATTATAGGTCTTGGTATTGTAGACTCTATTGAGAGACCACTAAAGATCTTTTGTAATAATGAAGCAGTCCTATCATTTTCAAATAACAACACGAGCTCAACATCGTGTCAACACATGAAGTTAAAATATTTTGTTGTTAAAGAAAGGACAGAGAGTCATCTGGTATGTATTAATACAATTAGGATGAAGGAAATGATTGTGAATCTCCTTACTAAAGGGCTAGCACCGGGATTGTATTACCAACATGTAAAGGGGATGAGTCTTTTTTATTCCTTCTAATGTATGATAATACATTTTGTGATCACATTTTGTGTATATGTAATTGATTCTCTATGGCTTTGTAAATTATTGATTTTGCATAAAGGAACTCTCATATGGGTTAGAGAGAATAACATTATTAAAGGACTAATAGAATAGGTAAGAGACCAACCTATTCATAAAGGTAATTTCAACATGCTTAAGCACTGAAGGTGAATTATAGTGTAGTACATGTGAATATGACATTTCATAAATGAGTGTTCATCTCCATGACTCATTTGATTCATCTTTGTGATAAAGGGTAGCATGTGAACCCACATGAAGGACTAAATCAAGATAATGGTATAAACCTCAATTTAGTGCACTTTTAGTGTTAATGGTTCAAGTGAGAGAATGTTGGACATATGAATCGGGTCCAACCCATTGGGTGACCCGGTTTGACATTAAAAGAAAGTAGTGGGCTAATGGGCATGATAGTGGAGGGCAATTAATTCCATTAGAGAGGAGGTTACGTGAATGTGGATGTCCACATTCACTGTATACTCTCTCCCTCCTCCACTATATATTGGGTTGGCTGGTTGCAATGGATAATGAGTGACATTGCATAGCCTTAGCCTAGCCCAAGTTAAGCTCTAATTGGGTTCAAGGTCCTGCTTACCATCGATCTTCGGCCTGGGCTCGTCGTAGGTATCGACCGACTGAGGAGAACGCTGAATATCCTGCATGCGCTCTATGGCGAATACAGGTACACTTTCTATGTTTGTTTTACAAAAATCTTCAACAAAACCACTAGAGTGGGTTCCTTATGTCTCTAATATTTGAGCCTTGTATTGTTATATTCTTTATCCTTGTATTGGTGAGCTCCAACTCCCTCCCCCCCCCCCCCCCCCCCCCCCCCCCCAACACACACACACACACAAAAAAAGACTCACTGCACATCTTGGAAGCTTTTTGGTCCTATAAAAATTACAAGTTAAACATTGACTTGCATGTCCCACACTATCTTCAAGATTGTTAGCCTTTCAGGGCCCACCTTCACAAAAAAAAAAACATAATAATAGAAAAACTGATGTTCATGTCAGTATTGCACCTTTATTTTTGTTTTTAATAGGGAAGCTTGGGATAACACTCGTGAAATTCGAAACCAACACCCTTTGGTTATGACAGAGCAACCTAACAATCTAGCTATCTTGTTTGATCCCAAGTCAGTATTGCACTTAGCATTGTTGATGCCTATCTCACATGGGTGCTCTGTTTTCATGTCTATATTATATCACATTGTGTGTTATATATATCCAAACATCATGAAAACGGACATATCCATACCATATAGGTGAACAACTTTTTATACAGGACACTCAAGCTTTACTAGAAAAAGTTTGCGCATTGATCCATCTGAGTACACATTATTTTTAGAATTATTGTTTTTAGTGAAAATAACTTGCAGCCCACAATGTGGGGAATGTGTTCCATAATCTTTTTGATCCTTAACATCAAGGCATGTTTGTTCTTAGGAATTTAATTTTCAATTGTCAGGTGCTCTTGAAATCAAAAACTAATTTGTGGCCTTGTTTTATATTTGTTGGATTATTCCTTGATGGGAAGAAGAGTGGTTGAGTGTGGTTAAGGGAGGGTTGAAAGATATCACAGTTCTTGCAATTCATAAAGCTTTGTGTAGTTTGCAACGATGCCATTGGATTGAGGGGAGGCTACTAACATTCTGGTTCAAGATTAGAGTAGAAAAGGGAAGCAAGTAAAATGGAGATTGGTACTGTTGATGCATCAAATCCATCCAAGTTTTCAACAACATCATCATTGGAGATTACAAAGTTCCAATATGATGTATTTTTTAGCCTCAAAGGAGAAGACACACACAAGGGTTTCACAGGTCATCTTTACAGAGTGCTAGTACACTCATGCATTCATGGATAGTGAAGATTTCGAAAGGGGCAGATGGATTGTGGAACTCTTTGATGTTATTGACGGATCACCAATTTTTTTAAATTGCCCATCTTTTCAAAAGGATATGCTGATTCTAGGTAGTGTCTTATGGAGGTTTCTAGGATGGTTAAGTGTGGGAGGCTAATCATACCAATATTCTTTGACGTTGATCCTTGAGATGTCCGACATCAAAAGGGATCATATGAAGAAGCTTTTAAAAACATCAAATTAATAGGGAATTAGATAAGGAGAAGAGCTTTGAAAATTGAAAAAAACATGATTCCTTTTTTAAAACATGATTCTTTTTTGGTATCCTGTAATGTGCATTTTGGTATCCTGTAATGTGCTTTTTGGATTCCTTTTTGGTATTCCTTTTTGAAAACATGCATCATGCCCCATCAACACTTATCATCTTGAAAAAAACATGATTCCTTTTTGGTATCCTGTAATGTGCTTTGAAAATTGAAAACATGCTTTAAAAAATGCCCTTTAATTTATTAAATTTGTCAAATGGACAATACTGCATGTTCTAAATTATTTTCAGATGTTTTTTCCTCTCGTAAATGCAAATTTCTAATTTTCTCATGTCATAACATTAAAATAATATACCCACAAAACTCGTCAACAAAATTGCATTAGAGGTTGCGATATTTCAAAAAAAATTATAAAATTTCAAAAAAATTATAAAACTCATGACGAGTTTCGCACGACCACCTATGGAAATTATAAAATTTATGAATGTTTGATAATTGCAAAATTGATGACGAGTATAGCAAGGTACATTGCAAAACTCCGTTTAAGTGTTGTGAAAGTTTGTACATTGCAAAATTTTGAATGGGCATCACATAAAGTATTGTGAAATTATGAAATATTTGCAAAAGTCCAATATTGTAAAATTGTGATGAGTATTGAACATTTTGTTGCGAAAATGCCTTTAAGTGTTCTGAAAGTTCGTAATTTACAAAATTTTGAAAGAGTATCGCAAAACGTATTGTGAAATTACAAAAAAATGATGAAAGTGTGATATTACAAAATTTCTTATTCGCATCACACCGATATTATGATTTTTTTTCTTGTGATTTTTTGTCTCACATAAATGATATTTTGTTTTTTAATACCTTTTTTGCATCTAGATGCCTTATTTTTGCAACCTTAGGGTTCATGTAGTCCCCACCCGATGGTTTTCAATCCTTTTAATGTTCTTTCAATGATATTCAGGTGAATATTTTGTAGGGCATTGACTTTACAAAAATCTCTCATCGACGGTGGTTCACTAGTGGTGGAAAACTTTGGATTTCAGCCTTCTCCGATGGTTTTTTTGGTGAATCTTCAGTGAATATTTTGATAAAACCATCAGCAACGATTTCATCGGAGTCCCTCGTCCGAGTGATGTATTGACTAAATTTTATGTGGATGACTACGTAGATTTTTGACATATGAATGTAGACATCATATTATGTATTGACTACAAATGTTAAAGTTTACACATAAAATTTTAAATTTATGTGGATGCCTATGCTTATTTTTACCTATAAATGTGGATGACTATGCATATTTTTTCTTACGCAAAGTTAATAATTTTTCATGTACCTTCCAAAATTCCTTTATGATTTAAAAAAAATGAACAAAAATTTGCATGTACCTTGAAAAAATCTTTCTTGGTGTGAAAAATCACCAATTACAAACACGTGCATTTTTTAAAATCAAAAAAGAATTTTGCAAGGTACGTGTGAAATTATCAAATTTGCATAGTCTTTCTTTTCCTTTATGTTTTTTTTTCTTTTCTTTTTCACATTGTTGATGATCGGCAGAAAAACAAACAAAAAATTGAAAGAAGAATGGAAGTTCTAAAACCTGATTTTAAATGGTGATTCAAAGAGGAAAAACAGAAGAAGAAGAAGAAGAAGAGAAACTTACAGTAGCTGGAAGGGTTAGAGGAGAGGTGGCCTCCACCGGGTGTGTCGCTACCGGACTGAACAACCTCCACCGGATTGAGGAAGAAGAGAAAGAGGAAGAAGGGGAAGAGAGGGAAAAGAGAGAAAAGGGAAATTCGTTGGAGAAAAGAGAGGGAAAAGAGGGGAAAGTGGATGGGTTTGGCGTACAGGGTGAGACAAATTGAAAATTTCCCCTCTTGTTGAGTTTTAAAGCCATCGGGGTTTGTTTTGGAATTTTGAAAATTCTAAAACACTACCCTAAAAAATATTATTTACTAAAAACCTCATTTTGACTTAAAAAAAAACTAACTAACTCTAATTTTTGTTATTTAAAAAAAAAACTAAACTACTATAATTAAGCCAACAACTAAAATATGCATTAAAATGTAAAATAAAGTTATTTTTCATGCATTTTCTATTTTTAAATCATTTTAGCTCATTTACTCAAAACTAGCATAAAATTGAGTTTTTAGAATATTTTCTCATGAAATCATGCATATTTTTATCTGAATTATCCCTAAAATATATGCACGATCAATTACCCCCATGCTTATGTTTTGCTAGTCCTCGAGCAAACTAGAAAAATGCAAGAAATCAATCTATCAACTAACTCACTTTCGTAGGAATCACAATTGCATTTAGCACATGCAACAAAACCTTTCAACCCCTGGGTTACCCCAGTGGATGAGTAAGGTCTCGTGAGGGTTTGCTGTGATGCAACCCACAAACATCTCTGTCATGTATGCATAATATTACACATCCTCACAAGTAGTAGATAATTAAAGACTTTGTTTTTACAAATATTTCCTGTTACAAAAAAAATCAAAACATAATTAGAGTCTTTTATATACCACCACAGAAAAAGAATTTCTTTCACTTTTTTAAATATCACAATTATTTATGTTTTATTCTTAGAAAATCCAATAAAAACAAGTTATTATTTACTTATCCTCACTCATATGTTTTCTGCACAGATTTTCTCAATCACACTTCTAAGCACTGGACTTATTCTTTTTAAGCTCTTTTCTTGATTGATTTTCTATTTTTCACGCTTTTTCTTTTTTGCACACTTATTTTTCTTTTATGGCTTGCGTATGGTATGCTTTTATGCCCTGTGCAATGTCAATATCTTCTATACTTTTTCAATGCATACTGAAAGATATCAACTAAGACATAAAAGTGACTTCCTTCATTCACCTTTTCGACGTGAGAGTCAAACACTTTAACTTGTGTATGTTCTTAGCTACTAAGGATCATGAAGTTTTTCACTCTCCTTTTCAAAATGGAACCCAAAAGCTTCAACTTACATCTAAGTCCCATCTACTAAAGATCGTGAAATTATTCAAACCTAACGCATGCTCTTTTTTTCACTTTTGAGCTCATTTTTGCGCTTTTGTTCATTTGCTTAGTTTTTCAAAAATAAAACGGTGCATATTCATATTTGTGATTCAAAATAAATTCTAACATGTATCTATCATTATTTCTTTGAAATCCACATAAACAACCATAATTTCTAGATCTATGTCAGAAAAAAATTTGTGGGGCTTAAAAATTCTCTAAAAACATTAGATTTGAAATAACATTCATATAAGTTCAAACTCTTTCTTTAAAAACTTACTTTTTATGAGAGATGTGTAAACATGTGCAAGAACGTAGACAAAAATATTCAGGTGAGCTACTACACCCTCTCCCATGCTTGAATGACACTGTCCTAGTGGCACTCCCCCATGCTTATATGAAAATACGTGAATGCACATGAGACGAAATAAATAAAGAAAAAGAGTAGAATGAACCTAATATAAATTATGAATGCACATTCTATGAATGCAATGTAAACATGACATAAAATGAAAACCATGAATGAAACAAAAAATGAAAAATAAAACCTAATAAAATCTACATTCTAAGGCAAATCTACTACTGTACAAGATATGGGTTGCCTCCCATAAAGTGCTAAGTTTCACATCCCCAGCCAAAAGGATCCCTAGAAAAACCTTCACCATCTATGAGATCAATGGACATGAAGTCTCGCTCAATCGAGCTCTCTATGAAAAAGAGTGTCATCTGTGACACTATGCACTGCGTTCCCGCCCACTCGACACCTAAAAATAATATCATGACTCGCTACATGAAGAACGAAGGTTAGTCTCCTCTGGGAGACTACTCTCAGAAGGAGAGTATGGGACCGATTGACTATCACAAAATGTAACATCAGACAAGGGGTGGTTATGATCCAGCTTGACTAGGTCAAGCATCTTTTGCATCTGCACCTCTTGCTTGCTAAAAGCAATCGGTGGCCTGAATGCCTAAGAGACTGGGGCTCGGTGAATATATGATGATAATGCATATTGCGGGCCTGACCCCTGCTCCTGAGGCCTAATGAAGGAGCTCGACTCGTCAGTGAGTATGATATGGGGTGTATGAGTCAATTCCTGCAATACTCGTAAATATTTTGCAATATCAAACTTTCGTCAGTGAGTATTAACAATTTTGCAATATCAAACTTTCATAAATATTTTTGAATTTCACAATAATTCCTGCGATACTCGTTCAAAATTTTGCAAGATACAAATTTTCTCAATACTTAAAATGAATTTTGCAATGTGCCTTGCGTTACTTGTATGCAATTTCACAATGATCAAACTTTTGCAAATTTTATGATTTTCGCAGGTGATGGCGCGAAACTCGCCATGAAATTCACATTTTTTTTTTGGCATAGGACCCCGCTAACCACATGGTATACCACTTAGGTGGTCAATCTGCATGATCTTATCCATAGCAAAAGCTTCGAATCCAGTGAAGATTCCAAAGTTAGAAGCGGCAAATGCATACAAGTTCAAAGGTTGGGCATGTGCTTGGGGTATTTCAACTAGTATAGTTTAATGCCAAATAAGTTAAGGTATAGGTCCAACTTTTGAGTAGATATGGGAATGCGTTGTACAATGTGGACATCAAGTTAAGAAGCTCAATCCTGAAAAAATGGTTTCCTAATTAATGATCTAGTGCACATTTGCTTGCGCCGTTCTTCTTCGGATAGAATGATTCTCAGAACAACCATTTTCTCATGTAATTGTAAAGAATCAACCATGAGATTTTTTTGTGTGTGTGGAAAAAGTTTTTGGTGTACTTATAAATGTCGATTTTTGCATTGCTGCAAAATCATGCTCTCACGTTAACCTACAACTAATGAGAGCAGTTCAGAGATTTCTTAACCACTTCTCATTTATAAAACCTGAGCCAGATATGTCAATTTTAATATAATGAATAAGACAATTGGATTCAACTTGGATTGGATTTTCATCTTGGCTAGAGGTGGACATCAGTCAGGGCAGGGCTCGATTACGTCTAGATAAGGGCTCGACTCAGCTACAATCGGGCTTCGGTCGGACCAAGTCGAGCCATGAAAAACTTGGTTTGTTTATCAGACTTAATCATGCATTGTTTAATCAGGCCATGGGACCAGATTTAAAAACAAAATCTGATCCAGATCCAATCACAGTGAGCCTGAGTGCGATGATCTATCTCAAGAAGAAAAGCAACTTGTCTAGATAGGGCAGTCCATAAGGTCAAGTGGCAGTTGGACATTTACATAAAAAATGAGTCATTTCATCAGTCATCACATCTCATGAGGACCCAAACAAACTTGATAGCAGCGATGTACCGACCTAAACTTTCAGAAACTTAATTATGAGAAACTGGCTGCAATAAAAACATTGAAATTATATGTGCCACTAAATCAACTAACAAATATCATAAGCATCCTCGGATCCGAATCTGAACATACCTGGCACATCTGGTCGATTAAGCAGACAGGCTTATCAAAACTTGCATATATGGCCATCCCTAGTTGATAAGCTTGTTGAGACTTCTTGATAAGACTAAGCAATTGATGCAGGAGGATCTGATTTGCAAAACATAACTTAAAATATTGAAATTCGGCACTTTGTGATCTTGTTTGGAATCCGGTGCTTGGATGGGCGTTTATGCATTTGGGACGGGAAGCGAGGCTCTTTCTCCTTTGTATTTACGCTAAATCATGGATCTGGTATCTACCAAATCCAGGAATTGGCAGCTGCGACTTCTTCAAATGCATAAACTCCATAAATGCCCATCCCAACTACAGATTCCAAACAAGCCCTACATTACATTGTTAGGTGGCATTTGGATCATCTCATTTCATTATTATAATGCCCAATTTGGGCAGTGACTTCTTGGCCTCAGGCATGTAAGAGTTGAACTTTTCAAATCTCAGATATAAGTTATTTTCCTGGATAAAGCTCAAGATTTATTCCAAGTTTCCTACTGTATGATTTATACAATTCATTGATTCATTTTCATAAGATGTGACCAAGGTTTTGCAGCTAGTTGCGACTAGGGCTAGGGCTGGTAAACGAGCAGAAAAGAACCGAACAGGCCATATTCAGGCTTGGCTCGTTTACCAGTGGATTGACATTTTGAGTCGGCTCATATTTGTGTTTAGCCAAGCCGAGCTCGAGCTTTGATCGTTTCTAAAATGAGACGAGCCGAACACAAGCTGGCTCATTTAAAAACATTTCATGTTATTTACATATGAAAGATATATATATATATATATATATTACACCTAATAGTTCATATTTTATGTATATATTTTGTGCATCTTTCTATTTGAATATATATTTTATGCAAGCTGCTTTTTATATGTTACACTTGAATAGTTCGAGCCGAGATGATCCGAACACCCTGTGTTTAGGCTCGACTCATTTAAGCTAAATGATCTGCTCATGGCTCAACTTGCTAGCTATACGAACCGATCATGAATGAGATCATGACGAGCCCGATGGAGCTAAGTCACACGTTCCTTAGTTCATTTACCAACCCTGGTTGCTACTAAGTCCAATCCTTTTTTTTCCCAAAAGATTCTGATTGGATGATCATACTTAACTGGTGGAGTTAATTATGGGCCACAGAATTCAATAAATAATATATAATATTCTATCAACTAGTTGAATAGAGGGGAAATGTGATTATTGAGAGTTGAGGTGGGACTCGAGCTGTATTCAATTTAGTTGGGTCTATTCTTAATTCGAGTTTGAGTCTGGTTAAGTCAAAGTCAAATCACTTTCTACTCAAGTCAAGCTTCATAGGGTCTTTCTGTCCAAGTGTAAGTAGTATGAATCTTTACAAACATGCATATTTCACTAAGCCTCTTCTCCCGACAATGCCCAAATCATTATGCCTTTTCTGCAAGTTTAAACTTACCAAACAGGAAAATTTGCTACCTTAAGACCATTATCATCATTCCCCCGGTTATGTTTTCATGCCAATCTCACCGACCATCAATGCCGGGCCCCGATGAAGTGTCAATCGTGCTCAATTATTGATTAATTTTGACCTAATCAATTCGTAGTTGTCCCGACGAGAAGGTGATGAGAGAAGGGTATAAGAGTTGGACATCATTCAATGTATATGTAAATAAAAAAAAATGATTTATGGTGCAACTTTTTGCCCTTAATTTCAAACACTGTCACACTTTTCTTAAATTTTGAAAATGGGCTAAACTTTTCATAAAAAGGTCAAATAAGGATATCAACGGGTCCGGATAGGCCAAGCCGACCCAGACTGCCATGGGTTGTGTTTAGGTCAAGGTTTTAAGCCTATCCCCGTTAGCTGACAAATATCTTTCAGAAACTCAATTGTTAGCAACTCGCTCCAAAAAAAACATTGAAAATATATGTGCCACTAAATCAACTGACAAATATCTTTATTGAGAATAGGACGCAGATTTTATGGTAGCTGGCTAGTTGGTGGCATTCAAGTTAGTCAAGTTGGAGCTCGGATTCCTCAGAATCTGAACATACCTTGGTGATCTTGTTTGGCATCTGGCGCTTGGATGGGCGTTTATGCATTTGGGATGGGAAGCAAGGCTCTTTCTCCTTTGTATTTACTCTAATTACACATTTTTTTATGGACTTTTCAATGTGGATGGTGCTTGTCATTTCCAGTCATGATCGCTAAATTTTCAATATTCTCTGAACTCGTCGTAACCAATGATGATAATTGCCTCTAGCAATTGGTAGCTAACACTTCTCTTTCAGCAACCACACTATGTGCTCTTTCAATAATGCTGTGACAGGATTTTTCAATGTCTCAGGTACTCGTCATTGCCAATGGTGGTTATATAAAAAGTGTCATTCACGGATTACCGACAACAATAGGATTGTTACTAAAAAAAAAGTGTAACTGACAGTGTAGTTATTGAAAGATGAGTGCAATTTCTAAAAAAAAGGATTGAAAGAAGTACATGGTAGTTTTGTGCTTCGATCTGGAGCAAGCATGAAAAGGTTTTAAGAAGTTTCTGTAACTATCACTCACATATTATAAATTAATTAATTTAGGCATAAAGTAGAGTGAAATAAAGGATTTATGGCTGGGAAAGGTTGAAAAGAGAAGTTTTTTGGCTGCCGAAAAAGGAGTAGAAGCAACTTGGGAGTGGATTTGATGGGGATTCATTGGATCTTCTATTAGTGCTGCTCCTTGGGGGAGCCAGGACTTAAGCTGATCACCCATTTTCATCTGCACTCTTGTCACCTCTCTCATCTCTAGTATCCAACACCAGCTCCCAAGTTGAGACCAATAGTTAATGTTGGTCTGATAAAAGGAAAAGAACAGTCTCCCCCCTACCATGGTGCAAATGTTAAAGTCTGTCAAAACTGATGATTAATGAGAACATGCACAGTGGATTTCGTTGGGCGGTAAAATATTTTCAGTTTAACCAAAGGATATGGTTGATTCCTCTCAAGTTTTTTTAACCAATAAAATAAAAATTCCTTCATGGTTAAGAGGACGGAAGAATGACCAAGTTGGTCCCAAATATTACCCTAATTGGGTTCACCGGGTTGGTTGTTGTTTCTTGCAAGCAGATTTTAGGGCAGTTGGTGAACCAGTGGTATTCAAGCTGTATCCAGTAAGATTGATGCCTACCTTACAAGTCCACATCGATCCAATATCTCCAGTGCTCGTTATTACCGACTGCTACCAATCCCTTTAAGTCGTCATTGCTAGAGTGGTCAAATCATCATTAATGGCGATCACTATCGCTGGTAATTGGTAGTCACACTTCTCTTTCCATAATAGAACATTTTTTTAAAGACTTTTCAACGTTCATGGTTTGATTTTCAGTCATGATCGCTGTTATTGGTAATTGATGACACTACTCTTTGTGTCATCATCACAAAAGAGTGGTAGAGGCATTCTTTTTTAACTTTTCAATATTGTGATTGTCGTAAGCAATGATGATTATTGCTTCTAGTAATTGGTAGCTAATACTTCTCTTTAGGCAACGACACCATCAGTGACAGTGCTCTTTTGATAACGCAGCTGACAACATTATTTTTTAAGGACTTTTCAATGTCTTAGGTACTCGTCGTTGCCAATGATGGTTATATAAAAAGTGTAGTAATGAACACTGATGACATTGAAATTTATTAAAAAAAAAAAAGTGCCCCCGTTGGTCTCTCTATTTAAAGAAGTGTCAATTTAAAAAAAAAAGTGTTTTGGCTAAAAAGGAATGTTGCTTTAAAACAAAAGTGTTAACTGACAGTGGAGTTGTTGAAAGATGAGTGCAATTTCAAAAAAATAGAGTGAACGAATTTCATGTAGTTTTGTGCTTCTAGCAAGCTTGAAAAGGTTTTAAGAAGTTTCACATAACTGTGACTCAAATATTATAAATGAATTCATTTAGGCATAAAGTAGAGTTAAATAAAGGTTTAATGCCTGGAAAAGGTTGAAAAGTGAAGTTTTTTGGCTGCCTATAAAGAGGAGTAGAAGCAATTTGGGGGTGGACTTGATGGGGAGACGGGGATTCATTGGATTTTCCATCAGTGCTGCTCCTTGGGGGAGCCATGACTTAAGCTGATCTCCCATTTTCATCTCCACTCTTATCACCTCTCTCATCTCTAATATCCAGCACCAGCTTCCAAGTTCAGACCAATAGTTACCGTCGGTCTGATAAGGAAAAGAAGACTCTCCCCCTTTCATGGTCTAAATGTTAAAGCCTGTCAGAACTGATGATTATGATAACATGCACAATGGATCTCATTTAACCAGAGGATATGATTGATTCTTCTCATTCTTTTCTAACCAATAAAGTAAAAATTCCTTCATGGCTAAGAGGACAGAAGAATGACCAAGTTAGTCCCAAAGATTACCCTTATTGGGTTCATAGGGTTGGTTGTTGTTTCTTGCAAGTAGGGCTATTCATAATACTAGTTTGAGTCTGGTTTAAGCTCAAGTCAAATCACTCTCTATTCAAGTCAAGCTTCATAGTATCTTTCTGTTCAGGTGCAGGTAGTCAGCATCTATACAGACATGTCTATTTCACTGAGCTTCTCTATGAGACAATGCTCAGTTCATTACACCTTTTGTGCGAGTCTAAACTAACCCAACAAGAAATTTTGCTACCTTAGGACCATTATAGTTACAGCTGCCTTTCACCGGGTCTTCGATCACCGACTCCCCTATCATCATTCCCACGGTTAGGTTTTCATGTCAATCTCACTCACCATCAATGCCTGGCCCCGGTGAAGTGCCAATCGTGCTCAACTATTGATTAATTTTGATCTAATCAATTCAACGAGAAGGTGATGAGAGAAGTGTATAAGACCCGAGTCAAGCTTCATTCTAGGGTTTCAAGGCTAACTTTGATCATATTTTACGTTTAATGATAATGACACAAAGTATATATTAATTGTCCCTCACATGCACTTAGGACATAATTCAATGTATCTGTAAATAAAAAAAAGAAACTTTTTTTATTTATGGTGCAACTTTTTGCCCCTAATTCCAAACACTGCCATACTTTTCTTAAATTTTAAATATAGGCTAAACATTTCATGAAAAGGTCAAATAAGGATCTCAGGGCAACACCTAGGGTTGGGCAATGGGTCAGGCAGCTTGATAGAACAAGTCGACCAAACCTGCCATGGTCGTGTTTGGGTAAATGTTTTAGGCCTAGGCTCGTTAGCTACCAGACTGATACCCGACCCGTTATATACATGGGATGGGTCCTAGTTGGCCCGCGAGTTACCAGGTCAGTTTGATGAGTCTGAGCTATTTATTAATTTTTATTAATATAAATTTTTTAAATTTTAATTAATTATATATTGAATTGGTATTTATTATTATTTACCTAATTAGGTACATTAATTTATAGAAATTAGAAAAATAATTTGTTTGGTACATGGTAACTTATTAATTATTTGTTTATTGTTTTAGTTTGGTTATGGGTTCACTAAAATAGTTGGATGATGATACCGATAGATACTTTTAGTGAAAGGATAAATTTGTTGTGGTTTGTAATTTTAAGTAGAATAACTATAATTATTTTTAAACATTTTTTGCTTGACTTTTTCTATAGGTTATTCTTCCTAATGGGTTAAACCATCTCAATAGATTGAAAAAACCATGTTGGGTTGCATAGGATGACTATAATTCAAGATTATACGTTATGTTATTTTAGAAAATTGATGTTGATTTATTAATTTAAATGCTATGCCATGAACAAAATATTGTTATGAACTTTAGATTTTGGTATTTTAAACATTATCATATATGAAATTTTGAATTATATATTTTTAATTTAATTTATTTTTTACCATGCTAAAAATTAATTTATTAATTTTATTAAAAAATAACGTATAAATAAGTTTGGACCAATTTGGGCCAGGCTCGGCCTACTTCACATTGACCTATTAGGTCAGGTCATGGTCAGCTCTTCAAAATTTAAGCCCATTAAAAACAAAGCCATCTTCAAGCTCAGCTACAATTAAAGCCTGGTGGGCCAAGCTCTAAATGGACCTGGGCCACGATGCCCACCCCTATCAACACTTATCATCTTGAAAAAACATGATTTTCTTTTTTATATCCAATAATGTCCTTTGAAAATTAAAAATTACTCATCCATTTTCATAAAAAGGAAAAAGTAAATTGTTTGAACGCTTAACGAAAAATGATCATACAGTGTGGCAAAAGTCCGTTATTATAAAATTATGATGAGTATCAAACATCTTGTTGTGAAAATACCTTTAAGTGTTTTGAAAGTCACTAATTTGCAAAATTTTAAAATAGTATCGCTCAACGTATTGCAAAATTACAAAAAAATTGTGAAAGTCTGATATTACAAAAAAATTTATTCCCATCGCACTGATATTGTGAATTTTTGCCTGCTAATTTTTGTCTGACATAAATGATATTTTGTTTCTCAACCCCTTTTTTGCATCTAGATGCCCTATTTTTGTAACCCTAAGGTTCTTGTGATCCCCATTTGGTGGTCTCAAATCCTTTTGAAGATCTTTCAACAACATTTAGGTGAATATTTTGGCGAGCACTGACTTTGAAAAAATCCTCGGTGGTGGTTCACCAGCGGTGGAAAACCCCAAATTTTAGCCTTCCTCATATGATTTTTTTTTGGTGAATCTCTAGTGAATATTTTGATAAAACCATAATTTGTGATTTCATCAGCGTCCCTCATCTGAGTGACGTATTGACTAAATTTTATATGTATGACTATGCAGATTTTTGACACATTAATGTAGACATGATATTGTGTATTGACTACGGATGTTAAAGTTTGCACATAAAAATTAAAATTTATGTAGATGAATATACTAATTTTTGAATGTGGATGACTATGCTAATTTTTTACTATGCAAAGTTAAAAATTATGCACGTACCTTAAGAAATTCCTTTATGATTTAAAAATAATGAACCAAAAATTTGCATGTACCTTGAGAAAAACCTTCTTGATGTGAAAAATCATGAGTTACAAACACATGTTCATTTTTTTAAATCAGAAAGGAATTTTGCAATGTATGCTTGAAATTCTCAAATTTGCATAGTAAAAAATTAACAATTTTGAAATATTTAAATTTCGCAAATATTTTAGAATTTTGCAACGTATGTGTGAAATTCTTGAATTTGTATAGTAAAAAATTAGGAATTTTGAAATAACAAACTTTCGCAAATATTTTAGAATTTTACAATACTTTCTGCGATGCTCGTTCAAAATTTTTCAATACTTGAATGGATTTTTGCAACGTGTCTTTGTGTTACTTGTTTTCAATTTTGTAATTATCAAACATCTGTAAATTTTATGATTTTAGCAGGTGAATTTTGAATTTCTTTTTGAAATATTGCAACCGCCGATGCAATTTTGTTGACGAGTTTCATAGGTGTTTTATTTTAACATCATAACATGCAAAAATCAGAAATTCACATTTACAAAGGGTAAAAGTGTTTAGAAAAAATTGAAAATCTATAGTATTGTCCATTTGACAGATTTGATAAATTATGAGCATTTTTTAAAACACATCAATTTTATAGTAAAGTATATTTAGTTTTTAAACTCTTAACGACAAAGGTTATTGATGTAATTCTACCTGTGACCTGAGTAGTAAAAGTACATATATGTATGTATGTATGAAGGTCATAATATATTCTTCTTGTCCAAATCATGTATCAATAACCCGTGTATGAACAAGGATCAAATATGGGCTGGTAATGTTACTTGAAGCTCTATTGTATCCCACATTTGGACCTACAAGATTTTAACATAGATCAAAATCAATTTTCTATAAATATGGACATGGGATTTTCAATATGATGCTGGTGTTTGAGTTTTGATTTGGCTTTTAACCAAATCTGGGAGAGACCCAAGCCTAGACCTAGGCTTAAAAAAAATTTAAACCAGATTAGCTAGAATCAAAATAAGAACTAAAATTTAAGTCATATATGGACCCAAGAGTAACCAACATACTAGTGATCCAAATTTCTGCATTATCTTGTCACACGTAAACAAAATCTGACTTTATTTTTTGCAACTATGCCAACTGTGATTAAATTGAAGTGGTAAACTTCTCCATATTGTTGTTTTTGTTCTTCTCATATGGTTTGGTGGATTAAATCCTTTGCTTAGTGAGCTGCACTTTAGAGCACTATGATACCGCTTCTTGCCATTTGGAGTCTAACTCAAAGTGCTACTGCATCCCACATCACAGAATTTAAGTCGAACTATATATTATCCTATGCTTGATCTAGCTCAATACATAAACTTAGGCATTTATTAAGTGTTTCAGGTGTTTTGAAGACTCCACCGTAAATGGTTTTACGCATCATTTGGCAAGATTGGGGCCCATAAAGGTAGAGAGGTGTTGGAAGGAGAAACCACTAGAGTGGGTTCCTTATGTCTCTGATATTTGAGCCTTGTATTGGTATATTCTTTATCCTTGTACTGGTGAGCCATAACGATTGGAACCCCGTTTGGTTACCACTCACTGACTGCAAAGTCAGATCTTGAAAGCTTTTCTTACTGAATTGGTCCTATAAAAATTACAAGTTAAACATCGACTTGCAGGTCCCACACCAACTTCAAGATTGTCAGTCTTTAAGGCCTACCTTTACAAGAAACAACATAATAATAGCAAAACTGATGTTCATGTCAGTATTGCACCTTTTTGGCCACAGGCATGTAAGAGTTGAACTTTTCAAATCTCAGACATAAGTTATTTTCCTGAATAAAGCTCAAGATTTATTCCAAGTTTCCAGCTGTATGATTTATACCAAGGTTTTGCAGCTAGTTGGGACTCGGGCTGGTAAAAGAATAGAAAAGAACAGGCCATATTGAGGCTTGGCTCGTTGACCAGTGAATTGAGACAGTGACTCGGCTCAAGTTTGTGTTTAGCCAAGCCGAGATCATGCTCAGATCGTTTCTAAATGAGACGAGCCAAACACAAGCTGGCTCATTTAAAAACATTTCATGTTATTTATATATGAAATATTTATATTTATATTTATATTTATATTTATATTTATATTTATATTTAATATATATATATATATATATTATTACACATAATAGTTCGTATTTTATGTATATATTTTATGCAAGCTGACTTTTATATATTACACTTGAAATATTTTATAGTACTCTCCAAAACTTGCTTATCTGGTCCATCCCTAGTTGATAAGCTTGTTGAAACTTCTTGATAAGACTAAGCAATTGATGCAGGAGGATAACACATCTTTGAGGTCTGATTTGCAAAACATAACTTAGAATAATGAAATCCTGCACTTGGTGATCTTGTTTGGAATCAGCCCCTTGGATGGGCATTTATGCATTTAGGATGGGAAGCGAGGCTCTTTCTCCTTTGTATTTAAGCTAAATCATGGATCTGGTATATCTACCAAATCCAGGATTTGGCAGCTGCGGTTTCCTCAAATGCATAAATTCCATAAATGCTCATCCCAGCTACAGATTCCAAACAGGCCCTACATTGTTAGGTGGCAGGTGGATCATCTCATTTCATTGTTATAATGCCCAATTTGGACATTGACTTCTTGGCCCCATATATGTAAGAGTTGAACTTTTCAAATCTCAGATACAAGTTATTTTCTTGAATATATATATATATATATATTACACCTAATAGTTCATATTTTATTTATATATTTTGTGCATATTTCTATTTGAATATATAATTTATGCAAGCTTCTTTTTATATATTACACTTAAAATATACATATTTTATCTATATGATCTCTCTCGAGTCGAGATGATCCAAACACCTTGTGTTCGGGCTTGACTCATTTAAGCTAAATGATCTACTCATGGCTCAAGTTGCCAGCTATAAGAACCGATCATGATGAGTCAAACCAAGCTATGTCACGCGTTTCTTAGTTCATTTACCAGCCCTTGTTGCGATTAAGTTCAATCCTTCTTTTTTTAAGATTGAGATTGAATTATCATACTTACACTACAAGAAAAATGCTAATTAGCGACGGACATTTGTGATAGATAAAATTCATCGCAAATTGACGACGGATTAGCGAGAGAAAGATATTCACACGAAAATATGATGTGTATTACTTTAAACAAAAAATTGCTCACAAACAATAACCAAACAAAAATTAATAGATAAATTAGATATTTGTTTCATCATAGCATTATTAAGATTCTTTTTTAACCGGTGATGATAATATTTATAATATTATATGACAAAATAACTACAAACTGTGAATGGATGTAGCGTAGGATAGTTGATAATGAGGTGTTACATGAATATATAGATGGTGATAATAGTGTTATTGAATTCGCAATAGAAAGTGTCAGTACAATGGATCCCACCGGTAAGATCAGATGCCCCTGCACGATGTGTAAGAACAATTGATTTATAGAACCTTATGGCATTAGACATCACTTATACATGAAGGATTTTGTTAGTGGTTATCAAAATTGGATGCTTCATGGTGAAGATTTTTAGAATAATTTTGACGCACGGGTGAATGTGGTGCATGATAATCCATATGTGAATTTGATATTTGATGCTGCAACACCGAAAATGGGTTCTGCTGTTGGACATAGTGATGCACCAATTGGGGTAGAAGAAGAAGCAACAAACGATGCGGCTAATACATTTTATGACTTACTTAGAGATGTTGATGAGCCACTGTGGAATGGTTGCGAGGGTCACACTATCATGACTGCAGTTTTTCAACTATTGAATTTGAAGTCAGAGTTGTGCAATGTTACAACAGGTACATCGTAAATAGTTATCGATTCCATACAATAGACTACGATGTCAATAAGTCAACGATGAATAGTGGCATGTGCGTCAAGGGTAGCAGCTACGGTGAAAATGAACATGACTACTATGATGTTATAGAAGAAATAATGGAGTTGACTTACTTAGGCACAAATAATAGCTTAACTTTATTCAGGTGTCATTGGTTTGATCCTGCAACAACAAGAGTCAACAAAGCCTCAGGCATTGTGGAGGTGAATCATAAATCAAGGTTTAGAACATATGAACCATTCATATTAGCTTCACAAGCTCAATAAGTTTATTATACTTCATATCTGACTATAAAGAAGTCAAATAAAAATGAATGGTGAGCAGTTTGTAAGGTGAAGTCTAAACTATACCCCGAGTACGATCAGTTACAGAAAGATAAGATTGTTGAAGAGGGTGATTACTATCAATCAGATGATATATATGACACACAATGAGTAATTTAAATAGTGTATATCGATAGTCGACCGTAAGTATTTCATTGTCACTTGTCCAATACTTATAAAAAGTGTATATCGACAATAAATTGTTAATGTGTATCAATTTATGTGCAGTGCGAGGTTTGAGCAGCAAGAAGTAATACGAGAAATTATGAAGTCATTACTGCATCATCTTTCAGGATCGGTAGCGCAATAGAAAGAGTAACCGAGAGAGGTGTTGGACAGTTTAATGTCCTCATTCATGGTATGCAATCGTTTATCATAACAAGAAGTATTTCATATTTATGTGTGCTATCTTTCTGAAAGTATTTGTAGGCTTCCCATCGCTTCACAACCTCAAACAAAGAGAAAGATGCAAGGGTAGTGTGGTAGAAGGTGACTGCCAATCAATTTACCGATATGCTGCACAATATGAATATTGCAGCAAAAAAAGCAGTTGGTGGGATAGATGATTCACTGCAGTGGAAGGGTCATGGGCCTTCTACTATCCAGAGAGATTATTGGGAGGTCATGTGCGACAAGTGGGCGAGCAATGAATTTCGAAACCGCTCAGCAAAGGCTACACAAAATTGAGCGAAGATGCTAGATGCCCATCTACACACAGGTGAATGTAGGACTTTTGGGAGCCACTACAAGAGAATGGTAACTCATGAATATATATATATTGTCAAGTTTGTAAATATTTCAGCATACTTATTAATCAATTTTTTTATCATTTAACATTACAGGAAGCAGAAAAAGGAGACATTGTGCCTTATAAGGATATGTTTGATGAAACACATAAACGTAAGAGCACGAAAGATTTTGTATCAGAGAAGGCGAGAGCGACATCAGTATGTATTTATTATATTAATAAACATTGTAATATACAAGTTACTTTGAATTATACATTATCATAAACATTATAATTCTAAATAATTAATTTATATTCTAATCATTACTTTGTAGGAGTCATAATGTAAAAAATAGTACAACGATAAGGCGATGACTCTACTCAGCATCCGTCTTTTGATCTTGCAGCATGGGTGACAACAACTGATCAACCCAAAAAGGGTCATGTGTTCGGGTTTGGGAGTAACATGAACATCACACCAGTCGTTGCCTCCTGCAACCACGACTCTCAGAGTTCTCTCGCCAGTATCAACTCCCAACATTCGAATAACCCTACTATGTCTTGGGATGGTATCTGTCAGCGTCTTGAGGAAAAGATGCAAAACTTTTTAAATGAAGTCATTTCCAACATTGTCCGTAATGAGTTATGCAACTTTTTTCAGGACAGAAGAACTTCATCTGCATTCAACATGAGCTTCGGTGCCCGTCAGATATAAAGATTCATGTCGTTAGATTTCAAGCTAGTATATTCATGATTGAATACATATATACATGATTGCCTCACTATGATTTTTTTTGACATCTTATAACACATATATGCATGATTGATTCACTATAAAATTTTTTTGACACCCTTATAACACATATACGCCTTATTGAATCACTATGAAAGTTTTTTACAACCTTATAACACATATATGTATGATTTAATCACTATAAAAGTTTTTTAAAAACCTTAGAATACATACAAGCATGCTTTCATCACTATGACAACCTTAGAACACATATGAGCCTGATATTAGCATATATGAAAGTTTTTTTATGGCTTATAACACATATGAGCCTGATATTAGCATATATGAAAGTTTTTTAATGCCTTATAACACATATATGCATGATTGAATAACTATAAAATTTGTTGATTGTTTTAGAACATGATATGCATGATTGAATCACATATAAAGTTTTTTGACTGCCTTAGAACACATATAAGCATGATTTCATCACTATGAAAGTTTTTTTACTGTCTTGCAACACATATATGCATGATTGTGATACATAATACATTTATTTGACAACCTTATATACTATATATGCATACGTGAATCACTGTGAAATTCTTTGACAAACTTAAAACACATATCTGCATGATTGAGTCACTATACATTTTTTTCCGTCTTAGAACACATATTTGAATTCTGTTAATGTCCTTTAGTTTATTGTTATTCTCTGTATCATTTAGCCATTTACTTTGTTGCATTAGATTAGGTGCATTGCATATAATTTATTTCATTAAATTTTGTTTATAAATATAACATTTTTTTCTCTTGTAGGATGCTAGAGATGATCAGCGTAAAGAAGTTGATGGAGGCATGGAGGGAGGAGCAAATCGGCAAAATGAAGTGGATGATGCCTAGAATGTTGACGAGGATTAGATTCATTTGTTTAATTGCTTTGACAAACTTGTAACTAATTATAACTTGGCAAGGACTGTATTTGATTGTTAAAGTTTGCCAAAATTTAGAACTTGTGTTAAATTTGTTTCACTTGTATATGTATTTTTATGTGTATTTTCTCTTTTATAAGCAAATTATATGAATTGTATAACGAGAAATTTTTCTCGAGTTTTAAATTTTAAAAAAAAAAATAATTTTTAAAAAAAAGAAATTTTAAAAAAAATATTTTTTTTAAAAAAAATAAATTTTAAAAAAATATATATATTTTTTAAAAATTAGCGACAGCTATTATCCATCGCTACTCTGTCGCCAATATGAAGCAGTCATTGGTTTGCGACAAAATTTAAGTCGTCGCTAATAGCTGTCGTCAAATTGGTGATGGACATTAGTGATGGATACGTATCTCTCGTTAAATAGTAGCGACTGATTAGTGACGGATTAAATTTCATATCATAACCAAATCAGTCTCTATTTAGCGGTAAATTAATGACGAGCATGATTCGTCGCCAATCCGATGCTACCTAGCGGCGGATTGACGACAGATAAATTATATCGTAGTTTAGTGACTAGGGTTATGCGACGAACACTATCCGTCGCTAATCTATCGCAAAGGTCGTCGCTAATATATTTAGCAACGGATAGCATCCATCGCTAATACACATATTTCTTGTAGTGTTAACTGTTGGAGTTAATTATGGGCACAAAATTTAATAAATAATATATAATATCCTATCAACCAGTTGAATAGAGGGGAAATGTGATTATTAAGAGTCCAGGTGGGACTCGAGCTGTATTCAATTAGGTTGGGGCTGGGATGTATAGCAGGTACTGGAACAGGTCTACATCTAATACGACCACAACTCGCATAGGTGGGTCCCATGGATAAGGGCCATGGCGAGCGCTAGAAAATGAGTTGTGAACAAACTGAACATGGGTTGTTCAGGCTTGGTTCCTTTACATCCAGGTACTGCTTGCGCTCATGTGAACTGAGCAGAGCTCGAGCTTGTATGAACCAAAGCTTCATTTGGCTCTTTTAAATTATCAAAAAAAGAGAAAACTTTATCTAAAGGGTCCATAGTGAGACTGGAAACCCAGGTGATCTCTTGCTTATAATAAAGCTCATCCGACTATACTGCTAGTTAACCATATATATACGTTTCCTTGCAGTCCGATTTCAAGCAACTTAATTGGATTTTTTTTTCTATCTGCTGATTTGGTTTGCTCTCTCTCTCTCTCTCGGGCCAGTAAACAAGCCAAATATACCCAGCAGCACTGCTCGGGTTAGGCTCATCCAGATGGTGCGAGCCCAACCTGAGCTGGCTTGTAAAAAGAAAAAAAAGAGGACTTCTCTTTTTTCATATGTTCAGTGTTCACACTAGAACCAAACTCATTGATATTTGCACACCCATCTATCCAGTTGAGCTATCCCCCTCAGACTCTCTAAGCAAAGCCTAGATGAGCCACTTGCCACATTCAAAATTATAAGTGAAGTGTCCTTATTAAGAGTCAAGTCTAAGGATAACTGATTTTAGAGCAGTTGGTGAACACTGATGACATTGAAAATTATTAAAAAGAGTGTCCCCATTGGTGTTGCTATTTAAAGAAGAGTGCCACTTAAAAAAAAGTGTTTTGCTGAAATACGATTGTTACTTAAAAAAAAAGTGTTAACTGAGAGTGTAGTTGTTGAAAAAAGTACATGTAGTTTTGTGCTTCTAGCAAGCTCGAAAAGTTTTTATGAAGTTTTTCATAACTATGACTCACATATTATAAATTAATGCACTTAAGCATAAAGTAGAGTTAGATAAAGGTTTAAGAGAAGTTTTTTGGCTGCCTAAAAAGGAGTAGAAGCAATTTGAGGGTGGATTTGATGGTGAGATGTGGATTCATTGGATCTTCTATCAATGCTGCTCCTTGGGGGAGCCAGGACTTAAGCCGATTTCCCATCTTCATGTCCACTCTTATCACCTCTCTCATCTCTAATATCCAAACACCAACTCCCAAGTTGAGACCAATAGTTATAGTTGGTCTGATACAAGAAAAGGAAGAGTCTCCCCTTTCCATGGTCCAAATGTTAAAGTCTATCAGAACTGATGATTATGAGAACATGCACAATGTATCTCATTGGTAGGTAAAATATTTTCAGTTTCATGAAAGGATATGGTTGATTCCTCTCAATCTTTTCTAACCAATAAAGTAAAAATTCCTTCATGGCTAAGAGGATGGAAGAATGACCAAGTTGGTTCCAAAGATCACCCTAATTGGGTTCACCAGGTTGGTTGTTGTTTCTTGCAAGTAGGACTACTCTTAATTTGAGTTTGAGTCTGGTTAAGTCAAAGTCAAATCACTCCTTATTTAAGTCAAGCTTCATAGAATCTTTTTATCCCGGTGGTAGTCTAAATCTTCACATACATGTCTATTTCACTAAGCCTCTCTCCGAGATAGTGCCCAGATCATTACACTTTTTGTGCGAGTCTAAACTTACCAGACAAGAAATTTCGCTACCTTAAGACCGTTATAGTTATGGCTGCCATTCACCAGCTCCCCTGTCATTGTTGCCATGGTTAGGTTTTCATGTCAATCTCACCCACCATCAATGTCTGGCCCCTGTGAAGTGTCAATCATGCTCAACTATGATTTTAATTTTGACCAAATCAATTCGTAGTTGTCCGAACGAGAAGGTGATGCGAGAAGTGTATAAGAGCCAAGTTAAGCTCTATTCTAGGGTTTTAAGGCTAACTTTGATCATATTTAATTGTTTAATGATATTCAAGACCATTGTCCCTGACTTGCACGTGGACATAACTCAATGTATCTATAAATAAGAAAAATAAATTTTTTTATTTATGGTGCAACCTTTTGCCCCTAATTCCTAACACTGCCACACTTTTCTTAAATTTTAAATATGGGCTAAACTTTTCATAAAAAGGTCAAATAAGGATCTTAGGGCAACACCTAGGGTTGGGCAACGGGTCAGGCAGACCGATAGGCCGAGCCAACCTGGCCTGTCATGGGTCAAGGTTTTAGGCTCGAGCCTGTTAGCTATCGAACCAAAACCAAGCCCATTATATACGTGGGCCAAGTTCTGGTTAGCCTGAAGTTACCAGGTCTATTCAATGAGTTTGAGCTATTTATTAATTTTTAATAATATAAAATTATTTACGATTTTAGCGACCAAAACTTTTTTGTTGATGATTCATCACAAACTAACGACGGATTAGCGGTGGATTTTATTCTGTCGCCATATGCGTTATACTTTAGTGATGGATCAACGACAGACTTACTCAGTCGCTAAGCTGTCGCTATTTGGCGACGACTTAGCGACAGAATGACGTCATCGCTAATGTCTTCGTAAATCCTTAATTTTTTTCCTTTCTTTCTTTTTTTTTTCCTCTCTGCCGCGTCTTCCCATCCCTCAGTCCCGCCTTCCGTTGCCCCCCAGACCCTCCTCTCGTTGACCCCCCGTCGACCGTCGCACCCCTTCTCACCACTGTCGACCTCCGACCCGCTCCCCCACCCTTCCTGTCGTCCCGTCGCACCCCCTCCCCGGCCCGCTGTCCGGCCTTCCATTGCCCCCCCCCCCAGCCTTCCTCCCGTCGGCACCCCTTCCCACCGCTGTCGATGGCCGGCCCACTCCCCCACCTTCTCGCCTCATGTTGCCCATCGTCCCATCGTACCCCCTCCCAGGCCCGCCTCACATCGTCACCCCGCCCACCGTCGCACTCCTTTTTGCCGCTGTCGACCCCTGGCCCGCTCGCTCCCCCCCCGCCTCCTGTTGCCCCACGGCCTGCAGGTCGTCGCCCCTCTTCTCGCCGTTTGTCGACTCCTCTTCCTGCCGCCCCCCTTCCTGCTTGACTTAACTTCGGTCCACCGCCCCGCATCTCGCCCCCATTCCCTTCTCCTCTTGCCCTCAAGCTCTCTACCCGCCGCCCATCGACCCCCGACTCGTCGTCCCCCTTCTTGCCTCCTCTTACCCCCTAGCTCGCCTTCTCTTGGCCCCCCTTCACGATGCCTGTTGACCCCTCGACCTGCCGCCTCCCTTCTCCTTCTCTTGCCCCCCTAGCCCGTCGACACCCCCATCCGAACATCCCCTTTCTTTCTCTTTTTTGCTCATTTTCTGGACATCTCTGACGCTTTTATCCCATCTTCGACGACCTTGCAGGTAACCTCCCGGCTCACCTCCCTCTATTGTGTTGTATATTTGTGCTTCGCAGGTATGTTGTTCAACCAAAGACATGCGATGCTTAGTGCTAAGCATCACATGTGGCAAAAAATGCAATGCATAAAAAAAACATGCAATGGCATAATCAATTCAAATCGGGTAAATACCTGTGGTGAGTAAGTGATGCTAGTGCATCACATGTTATGTTATTTATTGGATGCAACACCTTTCTACTCACACACTCACTATGAAGTTTGGAGATCATGCTGAGCATGATTTTAATATATGAGAATAAAAGTGTTCTTATTTTTTGAGTACGGATTTCATGCTAGGCATGGTAGTAGTTAGCGAGATATTGGAGTGTGTTTGTTGCAGGTACATGTTTGATATATGTTTTGATATAAATGTTTTGAATGTATTATAATGTTTGATGTTTCTGTATCCATTCTTGCTTGAAGTTTTTTTTTATTTGATTATGCCTTCCATGCAAAATTGTATCATAAATTTTTTGTTTAAATGAATGTATTGCGATTTCAAATTTCTAAATATGCTCTTGATGTGTATAAATATGTTGTGATGGTGTATTGCACACAAAAATCTAAAGTTTAATGTAAACAAAAAATTACAACAACAACAACAACAACTACACCTTCATCCCAAAACAATTGGGGTCAGCGATATGAACCAACAAAGAAAATCATTATGGGTCTTCCACATGAATCCTTCTCCTCCATTCATTTCTATCCAATGCCATGTCCTTGGTGAGGTTCAAAGCATTCATATCCTTTCTTATCACCTCCATCCATGTCTTCCTAGGCCTACCCCGACCTCTTTTAACTAATATATTTTCCCATTTCTCCATCCTTCTAACTGGAGCATCATTAGGCCTTCGTCGAATATGTCCAAACCACCGTAAACGATTCTCTCTCATCTTATTTTCAATGGGTGCAACGCCTACCTTCTTACGTATCTCCTCGTTCTGAATCTTATCTTTTATTGTATTTCCACACATCCATCTCAGCATACGCATCTCAGCTACACTCATTTTTTGAATATGATGTCTCTTGGCAGCCCAACATTCCGTACTATATAGTAAAGCGGGCCTAATAGTCATCCTATAAAACTTTCCCTTCAACCGCAATGGCATTCTACGATCGCACAACACTCCAGTTGCACTCTTCCATTTCATCCACCCAACCTTTATCCTATGATTTACATCTCCATCAATTTCTCCATACTTTTGAATGATAGATCCCAAATATTTGAAAGAATCATCCACCGGTATTTCGTGCTCACCAAGCTTCACTACACTCCCATCACTACTTTGTTGCTTACTAAATCGACATTCCATGTATTTTGTCTTACTCTTACTCAACTTAAAACCTCTTGCTTCCAATGTCTGTCTCCATAATTCTAACTTAGCATTAACCTCAGTTCTAGACTCATCAATCAAAACAATATCATCAGCAAACAACATACACCACGACACATTTTCTTGAATTGATCTCGTAAGCTCATCCATCACTATAGCAAATAGGAAAGGGCTTAAAGCAGATCCTTGATGTAACCCAACCGTTATAGGAAAATTGGTTGTCACCCCTCCACAAGTGCGGACATTGGTTACTACTCCTTCATACATATCTTTAATTATACTAATGTACTTGAGAGAAACACCTTTCTTCATCATTGTTCACCAGAGAACGTCCCTAGGTACTCTATCGTAAGCCTTCTCCAAATCAATAAAAACCATATGCAAATCTTTGTTCCTCTCTCTATTTCTCTCAATAAGTTGTCTAAGAAGATGTATAGCTTCCATAGTTGATCTTCCAGGCATAAAACCAAATTGATTCTCTGATATCATGACAATCTTCCTCAACCTAGACTCAATCACCCTCTCCCAAAGTTTCATAGTATGACTCATGAGTTTTATACTATGATAGTTTGTGCAATCTTGTATATCACCCTTATTCTTATATAGAGGCACCAAAGTACTCTTCCTCCACTCATTAGGCATCTTATTTGTCCGCCAAATCTTGTTAAAAAGATTTGTCAACCATTCTAAACTTTTCTCTCCCACGCATTTCCAAGCCTTGATAGGTATACCATCTGGGCCAACTGCCCTTCTTGATTTCATTTTCTTCAAAGCCTCTGCAATTTCTTTCTTTTGAATCTTGCGCATGAAGTCACGATTAATCACAAAATTACATGTAAACAAAAAATTACATTGCAAATAATCACAAAATAAGAATTAATAGATAAATAAGATATTTGTTTCAATATAGCAGTATTAAGATTTTCTTTTAACTGGTGATGATAATATCTGTAATTTTATAGAACAAAATGGCTGCAAACCGTGAATGAATGTATCGTAAGATAGTTGATAGTGAAGTATCACATGAATATATGGATGGTGTTGACAATTTTATTGAATTCGCAACGGCAAGTGTCAGTACAGTGGTTCCCATCGGTCGGATTAGATGCCCCTGCAAGAGGTATGAAAATAATCGATTTGTAGAACCTTATGGCATTTGACATCACCTATACAGAAAGGGTTTTGTTAGTGGTTATCAAAATTGAATGTTTCATGGTGAAGATTTTTGGAATAATTTTGATGCACGAGTGGATGAGGTGCACGATAATCCATATGTGAATTTGATATTTGATGTTGCAACACCGAAAATGGGTTCTGCTGTGAAACATAGTGATGCACCAACTGGTGTAGAGGAAGAAGCAAAAAATGATGCAGCTAATACATTTTACGACTTACTTAGAGATGCTAAAGAACCATTGTGGAATGGTTACAAGAGTCACACTATCTTGTCTGCAGTTCTTCAGCTACTGAATTTGAAATTGGATTTATTTGTAAGACATACATCTTGGAAGAGATTTCAAATTTCTCATCTATGTACTTTGAACCTCACATTCCAATACATTACATATGCCCACCTCGTAATGATGATGGCAAACAATTAACTGTAACTGAAAAATTGTCTATATTTCAATCACTTGGACATGCATTTGGCAGTTGCCGGTCAAGACTCTTGGAAGATCGAGAGCAAGATGTAGCACAAATATATATCCTTTTTAATTGCTCAGCAATCAACCCATATATCGAGTAAGTATACTTAATACGTAACATTAAGTTCTGTATGTGCGTACATGGTTCAATAAAATAAGTTTATGTTAAGTGCAGATGATTTGACCTGGAGTTGCGAAGAAAACTTTGTCGTTATCATAGTTATTGTTTGTACGTGTAGGTCTGCCATGGTGATGTTAAAGATCAAGGAATATGTGATTTACAAAAATGGTCTGTTTAAAGTTGTGCAGTGTTAGAACGGGTACATCATAAATGGTTATCAATTTCATATAAAAGACTACGGGGTCAACAAGTCAATGATGAATAGTGGCGTGTACGTCAAGGGTAGCAGCTATGGTGAAAATGAATATGATTACTACGGTGTTATAGATAAAATAATGGAGTTGACTTACTTAGGCACAAATAATAGCTTAACTTTATTCAAGTGTCAATGGTTTGATCCCACAACAACAAGAGTCGACAAAGTCTCAGGCATTGCGGAGGAGAATCATAAATCAAGGTTTGGAACATATGAACCATTCATATTAGTCTCGCAAGCTCAACAAGTGTACTATACTTTATATTCGAGTACAAGAAAGTCAGATAGAAATGAATGGTGGGTAGTTTGTAAGGTGAAGTCTAAACTATACCTCGAGTATGATCAGTTACAGGAAGACAAGATTGCTGAAAAGGGTGAATACTATCAATCAGATGATATGTATGACTTCTCTTATGGTCCCGATGTCATACATGGTATGCATGTCATATCTCTATTGTCTGATGACACATGCATGGAAGAATGTGATCTAAATGATATACGAAGTGGATGAGCGCTAAGTGAAGAAGAAGAAGATGATGACGAAGAGGAGGAGGAGGAAGAAGAATAGTATGAAAGTCAGACAAGTGATGATGACTCATTCACGAGCTAGTGAAATACAACTTGTAATACTGAATGATCTGAATGATTTGAATGTATTGAAATGTATTGTAGTGATTTGAATATATTGAAATATATTGCAATGTTTGAATGTCTTGCATGAAGTTTTTTTCAATTAGATTTGAATGATCTGAATGTATTGAAATGTATTGTAGTGATTTGAATATATTAAAATGTATTGCAATGTTTGAATGTCTTGCATGAAGTTTTTTTCAATTAGATCTGAATGATTTGAATGTATTATAGTGATTTGAATATATTGAAATGTATTACAATTTTTGAATGTCTTGCATGAAGTTTTTTTCAATTAGATTTGAATGATATGAATAAATTGAAATGTATTGTAGTGATTTGAATATATTGAAATGTATTGCAATGTTTGAATGTCTTGCATGAAGTTTTTTTCAATTAGATCTGAATGATATGAATGTATTGAAATGTATTATAGTGATTTGAATATATTGAACTATATTGCAATGTTTGAATGTCTTATATAAAGTTTTTTTCAACTAGATCTGAATGATTTGAAAGTATTAAAATGTATTATAGTGATTTGAATATATTGAAATATATTGTAATGTTTCAATGTATTGTCAGTATATTTTTATTTCTTAGAATATGGTTCGTGGAGGACACACTCGTCGAGCACCCATTGGTAGCCAGTCTGAGCCTTCATCTTCATAGGCTGCTTCGATGGGTATATCATTTAAATAATTGTACACTTGATTAGTTAAAATACACATTGTGTGAATTTCTAACTCATTGTTTTGTAGGTGCTGTTTTGCCTACACATGACTCACCTACGCTGGATACAGGGTCTTCTCAGTATGACTCATGACAAGTAATTCGAATAGTGTATATCGATGACCGACCATAAGTATTTCATTGTCACTTGTTCAATATTTAACATAAAAAATATATATTGATGGTCGATTGTTAATGTGTATCTTTTTATGTGTAGTGCTAGGTTTGAGCAGCAAGAAGCAATATGAGGAATTACAAAGTCATTACTGCATCATCTTTTAGGACTAGTAATGCAATGGAAAGAGTATCCGAGAGAGGTGTTGAACATCTTAATTTCCTCATTTATGGTATGCAATAATTTATCACAACAAGTAGTGTTTTATATTTATGTGTGCTAACATTCTGAAAGTATTTGTAGGTCTCTCATCGCTTCACAAGTGCAAACAAGGAGAAGAATGCGAGGATAGTATGGCAGAAGGTGGCTGCCAATCGATTTGCAAACATTCTGCACAATATGAAGACTGCAGCAAAAAAAGCAGTTGGTGGGATAGATGATCCACTGCAGTGGAAGGGCCATCGGCTGGCTACTGTCAGGAGAGATTATTGGGAAGGCATGTGCGACAAGTGAGCGAGTAATGATTTTTGAAATCGCTCAGTAAAGGCTGCAAAAAACTGAGCAGCGATGACCGATGCATAGCTACACACAGGTGGATCTAGGAGTTTTGGGAGCTACCAGAAGAAAATGATAAGTCATATATATATTGTCAAATTTGTAAGTATTTTTGCATACTTATTAATCGATTTTTTATATCATGTTACGTTGTAGGAAGCAGAAAAAGGAGGCATTGTGCCTTACAAGGATGAGTTTGTTGAAATACATAAACGTAGGAGCACAAGAGATTTTATTTCAAAGAAGGCGAGAGCGACAACGGTATGCATTTATTGTATTAATAAACATTGTAATATACAAGTTACTTTGAATTATGTTATCATAAACATTGTAATTCATAATTATTAATTCATATTCTAATTATTACTTTGTAGGAGTTATACGAGCAACAAATGATACAACGATACGACGATGACTCCACTCATCATCCGTCTTTTGATCCTGCAACATGGGTGACTGCTGCAAGTGAACCCAAAAATTGTCGTGTGTTCGGGTTTGGGAGTAACATGAACACCACACCAGTTGTTTCCTCCTGCAGCCCGGTCTTACAGAGTTCTCCTGCCAGTATCAACTCCTAACGTCGTATTGACCCTGCTATGTCTTGGGATGGTGTTTATCAGCGTCTTGAGGACAAAATGCAACACTATTTAAATGAAGCCATTTACAACCTTGTTCGTAATGAGTTGTGCAACTTTTTTCAAAACAGGGGAACTTCATCTGCATTCAACATGAGCTCAGGTGCCCGTCAGGTATGCATGATTGAATTGGTATAAATTTTTTCTTATAATTTTGTTAATGTCTTTCAGTTTATTACTAGTTTATATGTCAATCAGCCATTTACTTTGTTGCATTAGATTAGGTGGATTGTATATAATTTATTTTATTATGTTTTGTTTATAAATACTAACATTTTGGTTCTCTTTTTTTGGATGCTGGAGATGATTAACGTAGAGGAGCTGATGGAGGCATGGAGGAAGGGCCAGATCGAGAAAACAAAGAGGACGATGCCCAAAATCTTGGCAAGGATTAGATTTTTTTGTTTAATTTGTTTGACAAACTTGTAACTAATTATAACTTCGTAAGGACTGTACTTGGTAGTTAAAGTTTGCTTAACTTATCATTTCTATTTAATTTGTATGCATTTTTTGTTTGTACTATTTTTTTATAAGTAGGATATATGAATTGTACGAGAAATTTTTCTCGAGTTTCAAAATATTTCAATTCTTTTTTTAATTTTTATTACAAATTAGCAATGGAGTAGCGACGGATATTATCCGTCGCTACTCCATCACCAATGTATAGCCTCATCGGTTTGCGACGAAATTTAAGCCATCGCTAATGTCCATCGCCAAATTAGCGACGGATAATCATCCATCGATAAATGGTAGCGACGGAAATAGCAACAGATTAAATTTCGTCGCTTAACCAAATCGGTCTCCGTTTAACGATGAATTCACGACTTACATAATCTGTTGTTAAGCCGTTGCAACATAGTAACAAATTGGCAACAGATGCATTCTGTCGCAATTTTGCTACTAAGATTATGCAACGGATGCTATCCGCCGCTATTCTGTAGCAAACATGTACAACTGCAGATTAGCGACGGATAGCATCCGTTGCCAATACGCAATTTTCTTGTAGTGTTATTTACCTAATTAGGTACATTAATTTTATGAAAAGCAAAAAAACAATTAGTTTGGTACATGAGAACTTATTAATTATTTGTTTGTTTATTGTTTTAGTTTGGTTATGAATTCACTAAAAGAGTTGAAAGGATAAATTTGTTGTGGTTTGTATATTTAATTAGAATAACTATAATTACTTTTAAATATCTTTTTGCTTTTCTTTTTCTGCCCGTTATTCTGCATAATTGGTTAATTAAACCATATCAATGGATTGAAGAAACCATGTTGGGTTGCATAGGAGGATTCAAGATCGTACTATATGTTATTTTAGAAAATTGCTGTTTATTTATTAATTCAAATGCTATGCCATGATCAAAATATTGTTATGAACTTTTGATTTTAGTATTTTAAACATTATCATATCAGAAATTTTGAATTTTATATTTTTTATTTAATTTACCAAACAGGCCCTACATTGTTCGGTGGCAGTTGGATCATCTCATTTCATTATTATAATGCCAAATTTGGACATTGACTTCTTGGCCCCAGCCATGTAAGAGTTGAACTTTTCAAATTTGGATCATCTCTCTCTCTCTGGCCAGTAAACAAGCCGAATGAACCCAGCAGCACTGCTGGAGCTAGGCTCGTCCAGCTGGTGCGAGCCCAACCTGAGCTATCCCATGCTTTTTGCATAGGAGATGCATAAAACTTCTATAAACTCTCCAAGCAAAGCCTTTTCAACGTTGATGCTGCATGTCATTTTCAGTCATGATCACTGTAATTGGTAATTGACAGACACTACTCAGCGGCACTTTTTTTTAACTTGTCAATATTCTCGGTACTAATTGGTAGCTAAAACTTATCTTTAGGCAGCGATACCATCAGCGGCACTTCTTTTTCAATAATGCTGCCGACAACACCCCTCTTTTAAGGACTTTTCAACATCTTTGGTACTTGTTATTGCCAATGGTGGTTATATAAAAAGTGTCTTTCACTGATTACCGACAACCATTTCTACCACTTGTAATGACGAACACTAATGCCGTTGAAAATTATTAAAAAAGAGTGTCCCCGTTGGTATCTCTATTTAAAGAAGAGTGTCACTTTAAAAAAAAAATATTAACTGACAGTGTAGTTGTGGAAAGATGAGTGCAATTTCAAAAAAATAGAGTGAAAGAAGTACATGTAGTTTTGTGCTTCTAGCAAGCTTGAAAAGGTTTTAAGAAGTTTCTCATAACTATGACTCACATATTATAAATTAATTCATTTTAGCATAAAGTAGAATTAATAAAGGTTTTATGTATGGGATAGGTTGAAAAGAGAAGTTTTTTGACTGCCTAAAAAGGAGTAGAAGCAATTTGGGGGTGGATTTGATGGTGAGATGGGGATTCATTGGATCTTCTATCAGTGCTGCTCCTTGGGGGAGCCAGGACTTAAGCTGATCGTCCATCTTCATCTCCACTCTTATCACCTCTCTCATCTCTAACATCCAACACCAGCTCCCAAGTTGAGACCAATAGTTGCCGTTGGTCTGATACAAGGAAAAGAAGAGTCTCCCCCTTTCATGGTCCAAATGTTAAGTCTGTTAGAATTGTTGATTATGAAAACATGCACAATGGATCCCGTTGGGTGATAAAATATTTTCAGTTTAACCAAAGGATATGGTTGATTCCTCTCAATATTTTCTAACCAATAAAGTAAAAATTCCTTCTTGAGTAAGAGCACGGAAGAACGACCAAGTTGGTCCCAAAGATTACCCTAATTGGGTTCACCAGGTTGGTTGTTGTTTCTTGCAAGTAGGACTATTCTTAATTTGAGTTTGAGTCTAGCTAAGACGAAGTCAAATCACTCCCTATTCAAGTCAAGCTTCATAGGGTCTTTGTAGTCTACATCTTCTCACACGTCTATTTCACTGAGCCTCTCTTAGAGACAATGCCCATATCATTACGCCTTTCGTGCGGGTCTAAACTTACTCGACAAGAAATTTCGCTACCTTAGGTTTGTTATAGTTACGGCTGCCATTCACCGGGTCTTCGGTCGCTAGCTCCCTTGTCATCATTACCACTGTTAGGTTTTCATGTCAATCTCAACCACCATCAATGATTGAACTGGGTGAAGTGTCAATCATGCTCAACTATTATTAATTTTGACCTAATCAATTCGTAGTTATCCGGATGAGAAGGTGATGAGAGAAGTGTATAACAGCCAAGTCAAGCTCCATTCTAGGGTTTTAAGGCTGACTTTGATCATAATTTTACTATTTAAGGATATTATATTAATTGTCTCTGACATGCACTTGAACATAATTCAATGTATATGTAAATTAATTTTTTTTATTTTTTATAGTGCAACCTTTTGCCCCTAGTTCCAAACACGATCATGCTTTTTTTAAATTTTAAATATGAGCTAAACTTTTCATGAAAGGGTCAAATAAGGATCTTAGGGCAACACTTAGGGTTGGGCAATGGGTCAGGCGGCTCGATAGGCCAAGCCGATCCAATTTATCATGGGTCGTGTATGGGTCAAGGTTTGAGGCCTAGGCCCGTTAGCTACCTGGCTGAAACTCGACCCGTTATATACATGGGTTGGGTTCTGGTTGGTCTGCGAGTTACTAGGTCGGGTCGATGAGTCTGAGCTATTTATTAAATTTTAATAATATAAAATTTTTAAATTTTAATTAATTGCATAGTGACTTGGTAATTATTATTATTTACCTAATTAGGTACATTAATTTTATGGAAAGCAAAAAATTAATTAGTTTGGTACATGAGAACTTATTAATTAATTATTATTTATTTGTTTATTACACTACAAGAAAATAGGAAAATAGTGACGACAGTTAGCGACGAAATAATGCCATCACTAACCAGTGATGGATTAACGAGCGAAAAAAATCTGTCGCTAAAATCAGTAATATTTACGAAAATAGCGACGAAATAGCTTATGTCGCACAATTTGTCTCAAATTAGCGATGGAAGGTTTTGTCGTAATAACCGCGACATTTAACGACGTATTTGGCAAGGGAAAGTTTATCGTCGCTATCTAGCGACGAAAGTAGCGACGACATATTTTCGTCGCTAACTAGTTATGTAGATTTACGACGGCTTAGCGACAAAATTATTCCGTCGCTAAATGTCGCATAAATCCCTAATCATAGCCCTCTTTCTCTTTTCTGTTTCGTTGCTCCTTCCCGCCGTCCTCTCCCTTCTGCTGCCCTATTCCGTCGGTCGGCCTCTCCTCGGTCCCCACTGCCCGCCGCTCGTCGACCGACGCTCCCCGTCAGCCGCCCGCCGCCCGACGACTCTCAGGTAATGCATTTAGGTTTTTCCGACAGGGGGGTCGCCCCCCTGCTTTTTCGGCAGGGGGGTCTTCCTCCTGGTTTTTCGGCAGGGGGTCGCCTCACTGGTTTTCCGGTAGGGGGTTGCCCCCCTTCTTTTCCGGCAGGTGGGTGCCCCAATGCCTTTCCAGATGGTGGGCACCCCCTGCCTCTTTGGTTTTTCCGGCAGGGGGGTCGCCCTCCTGCATTTCTGGTAGGGGGGCCGCCCCCCTGATTTTTCGGCAGGGGGTCGCCCCCATGCGTTTCCGGTAGGGGGGGAGCCCCAATGTCTCTTTGGTTTTTTCGGCAGGGGGGTCACCCCTTTGCATTTCCGGTAGGGGGGTCGCCCCCCTGTTTTTCCAGCAGGGGGTCGCCCCCTTGGTTTTCCGGCAGGGGGGCGCCCCCTGCCTCTTTGGTTTTTTCCGGCAGGGGGGTCGCCCCCCTTCTTTTCCGACAGAGGGTTGCCTCCCTGGTTTTCCAGCATGGGGGCGCCCCCTGCCTCTTTGGTTTTTTCGGCAAGGGGTCGCCCCCTTGCGTTTCCAGCAGGGGTTCGCCCTCCCTGGTTTTTGGATAGGGGGTCGCCCCCCTAATTTGCCATTGGGTGCTTGGGTGCTCGACTTCTCAATGCCTCCATTGTGCTCATGCTCGTGTGCACGGCATGTGCTTTTTGGGATCTTTGTGTTTCCTTTCCCTTTGCCATAGCGGAATCATGTCCCTACTTGGTGCTGCCAGCTCAACTGCAAGGTTCCTTGTGCATCTTGCCGGAGGGCTTGACATGTGGTTTGGCAGGCCACACTGCATCATTCTGTGAAACTGTGAATGACTCATTAAATCAGTTATAGTTTGTTTGATGGTTTCTGCTACTCGGATAACTCTAGTAAAGCTAGAGCTAATACGTGCACCAAAGCCCGACTTCTGGAAGGGCCACATTTTTTAGATAAAAGGCCAATGCAAGATTTTTTCATTTCAGCAGAGGGTGACTTCATTTTAACACATTGTCTCTTGCAGATTTCTCAACGGATCCCGCTTATGCCCTCCGCCACCCGTGGTAAGTAACTTACAAAATCAATGCAAATTGGGTCAATACCCGTGGTGAGTACGTGATGCAAGCGCATCATATGTTATTTAATTTATTAGATGCAACACTTTACTGTTCACACACTCACTTAGTTGTTGATATCTAAGACTGTTTTGTTGGAGTTTGGAGATCATGCTGAGCATGATTTAAATGTATGAGAATAGAAGTGTTCTTATTTTTGGAGTACGAAATTCATGCTAGGCATGGTAGTAGTTAGCAGGATATTGGAGTGTGTTTGCTGCAGGTACATGTTTAACATTTTTTTGATATGAATGTTTTCAATGTATTGCAATGTTGAATGTGATTATATCCATGCTTGCACATAGTTACTTTAAATTTGTTTAGTACTTACATGTGAAATTGTATAATGAAAGCATGCTTCAAGTGAATGTATCATTTAATGAATAGTTTGCACATGAAAATATTAAGTTATCAATGCATGCATCATAATTCTTGTGATTGTATGACATCATATATTGCATGATAAATTTGATATTTTCTTCATCATAGCATTCTGATGGTTCTCTTTTAACTGGTTAGGATACTAATCTTAACATCATACGATAAAATGACTGCAAACTGTAAATGGATGTACCATAGGATAGTTGACAATGAGTTATCGCATGAATATATGGATGGTGTTGAAAGTTTTATTGAATTTGCAACGGCAAGTGTCAGTACAGTAGATCTCACAGGTTGAATTAGGTATTCCTGCAAGATTTGTAAGAATAATCGATTTGTAGAACCTCATGGCGTTAGACATCACCCATACAAGAAGGGTTTTTTGAGTGATTATCAGAATTGGATGTTTTATGGAGAAGAATTTAGAAACAATTTTGATGCATGGGTGAATATGGTGCACAATAATCCATATATGGATTTGATATTTGATGCCGCAGAAATAGAACTGGGTTGTGCTATGAGTCCTAGTGATGTAAGAACTGCAATAGATGAAGAATCACCAAACGATGCAGCTAGTAAATTTTATGATTTACTTAGAGATGCTGATGAGCCACTTTGGAACGGTTGCGAGAGTCACACTATCTTGTCTGCAGTTCTTCAACTAATAAATTTGAAGTCCGAGTATAATTTGAGTCATTCATGTTTTGACTGTTTGTGCATGATTGTGAAGAATATGTTGCCCAAAGATGAGAAATTGCCACAAAAATTTTATCGTGCGAAAGTTATGGCCAACGCTTTAGGTATGGGGTATAAAAAGATTGATGCTTGTCCAAATCACTGCATGTTGTATTTCAAGGATCAGGAAAACAACATATCATGCTCGTCATGTGGGCATCCTCGGTTCAAGCCAAAGACAAGAGGCAATGGTAGCACAAGATCAAAGGAAGTTTCATACAAGTCGCTCCGCTACTTTCCTATCACTTCTAGATTGCAACAATTGTATATGTCTTCAAGGACAGCTAAACACATGAGATGGCATGCAAATAAAGTTCGACACGATGAAGACAAGATCACGTATCTTGTTGACGCTGAAGCTTGGAAGCACTTTGATCGTACTCATGAGAACTTCGCAATGAAAGTGAGAAATGTTAGACTCGGTCTATGTACAGATGGATTTAATCCATTTGGGGGTAGATAAACTCCATACTCATGTTGGCCAGTATTTGTAACTTCATACAACCTTCCACCAAGCTTGTGTATGAAGCATCCAAATCTTTTCTTGTCTCTGTTTATCCTTGGTCCGACCTCACCTGGCCAAAATCTTGATGTATATTTAAGTCCATTGATTGATAAACTAAAAGTACTGTGAGATGATGGTGTTACCACGTATGATGCCCACAAAAAACAAAATTTTAATATGAAGGTTATTGTTCTATGGACAATCAGTGACTTTCCTGCATATGGTATATTATCTAGTTGGAGCACACATGGGAGGTTGGCATGTCCATACTGCATGGAAGATACCAAAGCTTTTAGATTGACGCATAGAAGGAAACCTTGCTAGTTTGAGTGCCATCGTCGATTTCTACCCAGCGACCATCCCTTCCGACGACAAAGGAATGCGTTTAGAGCAGGTACAACTGAAATGGAAGGTCCATCCACAAGATTGTCTGGCATAGATATTTTTTAGAACATTGTGCGCATCGAAAGTCGTAGTATCTGATGTAAAGAATCTCGAGGACTCTGTCATCACCATTGTTTGTCTGCTAGAAAAGATTTTTCTGCCAGCATTTTTCGATGTTATGGAACATTTGATCATACATTTGTCATATGAACTAAGGGTTGGTGGCCTTGTGCAATATCGATGGATGTACACATTTGAAAGGTATATGTTTTCTTATATTAGTCTCTTCAATGATAGATATTTCAAATTTGAAATGTATATTTTTGACAGATGCATGTTTGACCTCAAAAAAAAGGTTCGTAATAAAGCAAGAGTAGAAGGCTTTATTTGTGAGGCATACACTTTAGAAGAGATTTCGAATTTCTCATCTATGTACTTTAAACTTCATATTCTAACACGTTACACATGCCCGCCTCGTAACGATGATGGAAAACAAGTAACTGTAGCTGACAATTTGTCGATATTTCAACCACTTGGGCATGCATTTGGTAGTTGTCGATCAAGGCTCTTGACAGATCGAGAGCAAGACGCAACACACATCTATATTCTTTTTAATTGCTCAGCAATCGACCCATACATCGAGTAAATATATGTAGACGCAACACAATTATAAATCCTTTTATGTTCTATATGTGCATACATGGTTCGGTAATATAAGTATTTGTGGTTTGCAGACGATTTGATCTAGAGTTGTGAAGAGAAGTTTCACATCTCACTGATGTAGAAGTATAAAAAGAACGTGAAACTAAGTTTGTGGAGTGGTTGAAATAGTTGGTAAGGACGCTAACATAAATTGTGTACTTGTAAACAACACTAAGTTACTTAATTGGTCGTGATCACAATCATTGTTTATGTTTGTGTGTAGGTCCGCCATGGTGATGTTAAAGATCAAGGAATATGTGATTTAGAAAATGGTCCGACCAAAGTTGTGCAATGTTACAATGGGTACACCGTAAATGGTTATCGATTCCATACAAAAGATTACGGTATAAAAAAATCAACGATGAATAGTGACGTGTGTGTCAAGGGTAACAGCTACAGTGAAAATGAACATGATTACTACGGTGTTATAGAGGAAATAATGGAGTTGAATTACTTAGGCATAAATAATAGGGTAACTTTATTCAAGTGTCATTGGTTTGATCCAACTGCAACAAGACTCGACAAAGCCTCAGGCATTGTGAAGGTGAATCATAAATCAAGGTTTGGAACATATGAACCATTCATATTAGCCTCGCAAGCTCAACAAGTTTATTATACTTCATATCCGAGTACAAAAAAGTCAGATAGAAATGAATGGTATGCAGTTTGCAAGGTAAAGTCCAAACTATACCCTGAGTATGATCAGTTACAGGAAGACAAGTTAGCTGAAGACAGTGATTACTATCAATCAGATGATATCTATGACTTCTCTTATGCTCACGATGTTGCACATGATATGCATGTCATATCTCCATTGGTCGATGAAACATTCATAGAAGAATGTGATCCAAATGATATACCAAATGGATGGGTAAACAATGAAGAAGAAGAAGACGAAGAAGAAGAAGAAGAAGAAGAAGAATATGAAAGTCAAACAAGTGATGAGGAAGAATTCTCAAGCTAGTGAGCAAAATCTTGTAATATAAACCTTTATTTGAATGTATTGCAATACTCGATGTGAATGATTTGAATTATTTGAATGTATTGTAATACTTGATGCGAATGATTTGAATATATTGCAATACTTGATGTGAATGATTTGAATATATTGCAATAATGTGAATGATTTTCAAGTATTCCAATGATTTGAATTATTTGAATGTATTGTAATACTTGATGCAAATTATTTGAATGTATTGCATGACATTTTTTATTTGTTAAAATATGGTTCATGGAGATTATAGTAGTCGTTCATCCACTGGTAGCCAGGCTCAACCTTCATCTTCATGGGCTCCTTTGATAGGTATATCATTTAACTAATTGGATGCTTGATTAGTTAAAATGTGCATTCTGAGAATTTCTAACGTATTTTTTTATGGATGATGTTTCGCTTGTACATGACCCACCTACATTAGTTGATCATACAAGTCAGGAGCCAACACAGGATGCAAAGTCTTCTTAGTCTGGCACAAGAAGACTCATTCGAATAGTGTATATCGATAATCAACCGTAAGTATTTAGTTTTCACTTATTGCATATCTTATAAATATTTTATATTGATATTTACTGTGTACCAATTCATGTGCAGCACGAGGTTTGAGCCACAAGTAGTATGCGAGACTAGGAATTTACTTCTTCAACATCTACCAGAACTGGTCGTTCAATGGAAAGAGTATCCAAAAGAGGTGATAGACAAATTGTGGTCCTCATTCACGGTATACAGTTGTTTGTCATAGTTAATGTGTTTCATATTTAATTTTTTTTTATAGTCATGTCTACTAACTTTTTGAAAATATATATAGGCTTTGAATCGCTTCGCGACTATGGTGGAGGAACATGATGCAAGGAAGGTGTGGCAGAGGATGACTGTCAATCGATTTGCAGACATGCTGCACAATATGAAGACTGCAGCAAAAAAAGCATCTGGTGGAATAGATAATCCACTACAGTGGAAGGGCCATGACCCTATTACTATCACGAGAGATTATTGGGAGAGAATGTGCGACAAGTGGGCGGGAGATGCATTTTGAAATCGCTCTGCGAAGGCTGCACAAAATCGAGCGGAAATGCCCGAAGCCCATCTACACACAGATGGATCAAAGACTTTTGGGAGCCACCTGAAGAAAATGGTAACTCATCAATATATATATTATCAATTTTATAAGTATTGTTGCAAACCTATTAACTAAATCTTTTATCATTTAACTTCACAGAAAGCAGAAAAATGAGGCATTGTACCATATAAGGATGTGTTTGTTGAAACACATAAACGGAAGACCACAGAAGACTTTATATCAGAGAAGGCGAGAACAACAACTGTATGTATTTATTCTATTAATAATCATTGTAATATACAAGTTATCATAAACATTATAATTCTTAATTATTAATGCATACTGTAAACATTATTTTGTAGGAGGCATATGAACAACAGATAATAGAGCGATATGGCGATGACTCTACTCAGCATCCATCATTTGATCCTGCAGCATGGGTAACTGCAGCAGGTGAACCCAAAAAGGGTCATGTGTTCGGGTTTGGGAGTAACATAAACACCTCACCTGTCGTTGCTTCTTCCAGTCATGGCTCACAGACTTCTTCCGTCGATATAAGCTCCAAGCATCCTATTTTTTCCGGTGATGATGTACGCCGGATCGTTAAGGACACAATGCGTGACTACTTCCATGAAACCATCTCTGACGTTCTCCAAGCTGAGTTCAATAGTTTTTTGCTAAATAGGGGAACTTTGATTGCAGGTGCCTCTCAGGTATGAAAGTTTTATGCGATATATTGCATGTCGTTAGATTTCATATAACTTTGATTGCCTTAACTTAGGTGCATTGAATATAATTTATTTCAGTATAATATGTTTACTGCCTTTGAACACATATACAGCACGAGCATGCTATAATCACATATTCTATTTTTTGACTGCCTTAGAACACATATGAGCATGGTAGAATCACATATAGAGTTTTTTTTACTGCTTTAGAACACATATGAGCATGATATAATCACATATACAGTTTTTTTACTGCCTCAGAATACATATGAGCATGATAGAATCACATATAAAGTTTTTTTCCTGCCTTAGAGCACATATGAGCATGGTAGAATCACATATAGAGTTTTTATGACTGCCTTAGAACACATATGAGCATGATATAATCACATATAGAGTTTTTTTACTGCCTTAGAACACATATGAGCATAATAGAATCACATATAAAGTTTTTTGCCTGCCTTAGAGCACATATGAGCATGATAGAATCACATATAAAGTTTTTTTTACTGCCTTAGAACATATATGAGCATGCTATAATCACATATTCAGTTTTTTGACTGCCTTAGAACACATATGAGCATGATAGAATCACATATACAACTTTTTGCCTGCCTTAGAGCACATATGAGCATGGTAAAATCACATATAGAATTTTTTTGACTACTTTAGAACACATATGAGCATGATATAATCACATATATAGTTTTTTTACTGCCTTAGAATACATATGAGCATGATAGAATCACATATAAAGTTTTTTGCCTGCCTTAGAGCATATATGAGCATGATAGAATCACATATAAATTTTTTTTGACTGCCTTAGAACACATATGAGCATGCTATAATCACATATTCAGTTTTTTTACTGCCTTAGAACACATATGAGCATGATAGAATTACATATATAGTTTTTTGCCTGCCTTAGAGCACATATGAGCATGGTAGAATCGCATATATAGTTTTTCTGACTGCCTTAGAACACATATGAGCATGATATAATCACATATAGAGTTTTTTTACTGCCTTAGAACACATATGAGCATGATAGAATCACATATAAAGTTTTTTGCCTGCCTTAGAGCACATATGAGCATGATAGAATCACATATAAAGTTTTTTTGACTGCCTTAGAACACATATGAGCATGCTATAATCACATATTCAGTTTTTTGACTGCCTTAGAATACATATGAGAATGATAGAATCACATATACAACTTTTTTGCCTGCCTTAGAGCACATATGAGCATGGTAGAATCACATATAGAGTTTTTCTGACTGCCTTTGAACACATATGAGCATGATATAATCACATATAGAGTTTTTTACTGCCTTAGAACACATATCATTCATGATAGAATCACATATAGTGTAAAATTTATTTCAATATATTTTGTTTATCAATATTGACCTTTCTTTTCTTTTGTAGGTTGCTGGCGATAATCAGCCTAGTGGAGCTGAAGGTACAGATCAAGGCAATGAACAAGAAGACGCACAAAATCTTGGCAATGATTAGATTAATGTGTTGAATTTGTTTTACTTTCTTTTTGTTTCGAAAATGTAAATGTTTAATTGTAAATAATTAAAACTTGCTTATTTTAAAGTGGAACGATTAATTGTTTTAGTTTCCTTTTATATGTATGTTTATGTGTACTTTGTTTTTTATTCACAGGAAACATAAATTGTACAAGAAATATAAATTGTAGCACGAGAAATTTTTTCTCGATATTTAATTTTTAAATAATTTTTAAAATTTTTTTTCTTATTTGTGACGAATTAGCAATGGATATATCCGTCACTATTTATTATTACCGTTGAAGTCAGCGACGGATTAGCGATGGATATAAATCTGTCGCCAAACCGAAGTCGCCATTTAGTAACGATGGCCTAGCGACAGAAATTGTCATTCGTTATTCCGTCGCAACTTAGCGACGGAACTGGCGACAGATAGAGTATGTCACTACTTAGCGACGGAACGGGCGACGAATATATGTCGTCGCTTATTAGCGTCGAAAAAATCGCGATGGAAGATATCAGTCGCTAATGTGGTTAGCAACGGATTAGCGGCATATTAGCGACGGATTTAGGTCGTCGCTAATCCACTGGTTTGTTGTAGTGTTGTTTTAGTTTGGTTATGGAATCACTAAACGACTTGGATGATGATACAAATTGAAACTTTTAGTGAAAGGATAAATTTGTTGTGGTTTGTAATATTAATTAGAATAACTATAATTATTTTTAAATACTTTTTGCTTTGCTTTTACTGTAGGTTATTCTGCATAATGGGTTAGACTATATCAATGGATTGAAGAAACCATGTTGGGTTGCATAGAAAGACTATAATTCAAGATCGTACTTTAAATTATTTTAAAAATTTGATGTTGATTTATTAATTCAAATTGTATGTCATGAACGAAATATTGTTATGAACTTTTGATTTTGGTATTTTAAACATTATCAGATATAAAAATTTAAATTATATATTTTTTTATTTAATTTATTTTTTAGTATGCTAAAAATTGATTTATTAATTTTATTAAAAATTAACCTACAAATAAGTTTGGACCGATTTGGGCCAAGCTCAACCTACTTCACATTGGGCCAGGTCATAGGTTGCTCTTTAAAATTCAAGCCCATTAAAAACCAGGCCATCTCCTAATCGGGTTGCACTTAAAGCCTTGTGGGCCAAGCTCTTAATGGGCTTAGGCCACGATGCCCATCAACACTTATCATCTTGAAAAAAACATGATTCCTTTTTGGTATCCTATAGTGTCCTTTGAAAATTAAAAATTATTCTTCCATTTTCATAAAAAAAAAAAGTAAATTGTTGGAACTCTTAACAAAAAATGATTGTAGGGTATGGCAAAAATGACATGCTTTAAAAAATGCCCTTTAATTTACTAAATTTGTCAAATGGACAATATCGCATGTTCTAAATTTTTCTGATTTATTTTACCTCTCGTATATGCAAATTTCTAATTTTCTCATGCCATAACATTAAAATAATACACCCATGGAACTCGTCAACAAAATTACATTAGAGGTTGCGATATTTCAAAAAAGATTATAAAATTGCAAAAAAATTATAAAACTCATGACGAGTTTCACACGATCACTTGTGAAAATCATAAAATTTATAAATGTCCGATAATTGCAAAATTGAGGATGAGTATAGCAAAGTACATTGCAAAACTCCGTTTAAGTGTTGTGAAAGTTTGTACATTACGAAATTTTCAATGGGCATCACATGACATATTGTGAAATTATGAAATATTTGCAAAAGTTAGATATTGTGAAATTGTGACGAGTATCGAATATCTTTTTGCGAAAATACTTTTAAGAGTTTTGAAAGTTCATAATTTGCAAAATTTTGAAGGAGTATCTATTGTGAAATTACAAAAAAATTGCGAAATTACAAAAAAAAAGTTGTGCTTTAAATGAAATTTTCCCTCAAATTTACTTTTTGCCAACGAATTCAATGATTTTTTGAGTTTGGTAGTTGTCGCTCTCATACATGCATGGGACCAGCAAGCATCAAACTCCGATAATCTCATCCAATAATTTGTCAAAATATAACAAAAGGGCGAGACGTATGACAAGAGGACATGCACTTAATTGGGTTAGCTTCTCTCTCTTATTTTTTACTTTTATTTCCCAAATTTAAGGTACATTCTTAGAATTAATGAACTTGCCTTGTCTTATAACATTTCTTTTTTATTTTTTCAAAAAAAAAAGTTAAATAATCTTCATTTGGTCTATATATATATGCTCCCATATAGCTCCTTATCAGGCATACAAAGGCATTCCTCTTTAAGAAAAAAAATTGGAGTACCGAGAGTGGGAAGCCTTTCCACCATATTCTTTTGAGATGGACGCCCAAGAAAGTCGCCCAAAAGCTGGAAAGGAAAATAAGGAGAAGGAGGCCATGCGAGACGAAGCAGGGCCATCAATGGCACCACCAAAAAAGCATGGTGGCTTTGATTATGATGTTTTCTTAAGTTTTATAGGAGCTAACACACGCAACAACTTCACTAGTCATCTCCACCAATCACTGGAGGGGCGTGGCATAAACACCTTCATCGATAGCCAGAACTTGGAGTGGGGGGAGAGAATCACTGAGCTGCTCAACTACATTGAGAAATCCAAGATTTTTATACCCATTTTCTCGGAGAAATACGACCATTCTAAATGGTGTCTCAAAGAGATTGCCAAGATGCTGGAGATTAACAAAGTGAATCAGCAAAAGAGTCCCATAATTTCGGTATTTTATCATGTTGAACCTTCTGACGTGAGAAACCAGAAAGGATCATTCAAAGTTGCTTTCCACAAACACAAACAAAGGCAGGAAGAGGAATTGGACAAGTTGAGGAAGGCGTTGAGAAGTGCAAGGGGTCTTTCTGGTCATACTGTCTCCAAGGCACATGGGTCAGTAACAAAATCTCTCTCTCTCTCTCTCTCTCTTCCGGCATACAAGAATATGGTGTGAAGTAGGGGGGAGGGTGGTGTATGTTCGCCCACGATGATTCACTGAATCCCACGTCTGTGTTCGGGGGGTCGAATGAGTGACACATATTCATGCACATGGGGCTCGTATTCCCGTGTATGTTGACATAACTTTGCATCGGACTCTGGTGCTGTTGCAAAGACTTAATCACCCTTACTTGCTTTTCTTGCCCTGAAATGACGGTTCGAGGAAATGTCAAAAATATCCTCCCTTCAAAAGTTGTGAAACGACGGTTCAAGAAAAGGACAAAAAAGTCCTCCATCCAGAAAGTTTAAGGAAATGAGAAAAATATCCTCCATTCAAAAGTTGTGAAACGACGGTTCAAGAAACGGACAAAAAAGTCCTCCATTCAGAAAGTTTAATGTTAACTATTTAAAGTGGAGACGTTCCCTATTCATTAAACTCCTGCACCATCTGCTGTAACAGTAGCTGCCATTATCAACCCAAACTTTGCCTTCGTCTCCAGTCGAGTTTTCTGCCGTGTTTTTTTTCCTGTTTTACAACACATTGTCGCCTTCTCGTGCCTGCCATGTGTTACAAAACATTTCCATGTCTTCTCTTCATTTTTTTTGTCGTTAGGCATCATGGAAGAAAGCAATGATGCACAAACATTCCAACCAGTGCCATTAAGGCACCTTGAGTAGCTTTTCATCTCATCATGCTATCGATGAAGAAGGCATGTCGTCTTGTGTGCCATTAAGGCATTGTTTGGTTATTGCAGGTAGTTCATGTTCTTACGATGGTTGGAAACTTATCGATATTTGTAAGACGTTGGGACCTGTTGACAAGAATGCTTGTTTACAAATGCTAGGAAGGGCCTCTACCCCATCAGGTATCCTACATTCACTCATTATATGCATTGTATCTCAAACCGTTGTATTAGTAACAGACTCCCATTTTTGTGAGATACATTTTTGTTAGTTAATATCAATTTGTTTGCTATTTTGCTGTAAACACAAATTAATATATTGCTTAAAACATTGTTGAGCTTATCATCAGGTTGTAATAAAGATGATGTAGCTCAATCAATTGAAAGATCTGGAGAATTGAATATCTATACTAATGACGCAACTGAAGAATTGAACATCTGCACTAACGATGCACATGAAAAGAAGGGTGCAGGCATTAGACCCACTCTTGACTTGAATGTTCCAGTAGAAGAAATGCAATTCAATAATGAGGTAGATTACCAAAACAGTACACATAATAAAAGGGTAGGCACCGAGAATGTACATGAAAGTACACTTGACTTGAATGTTCCAGTAGAAGAAATGCAATTCAATAATGAGGTAGATTTTGATGTCAGTACACATAATAAAAGCGTAGGAACTGGGAATGTACATGGAATTACACTTGACTCTGTTCCTGTAGAAGGAATGTAGTTTAATAATGAGGAAGCTGCATATAAATTTTACAATGATTATGCCTTAAAAGTTGGCTTCGGTGTGAGAAGGTTTTCTTGGTCAAAAGATGCACAGAGTGTCTTGGTTAGAAAGACATATGTTTGTTCCAAGCAAGGTTGGAAGAAATCAATGGGAAATCCAACAAGGAGCATGTCAGAATCAAGATGTGGATGTCAAGCGAGAATGGTTTTGAGAAGACATCCGAATGGGAAATTTGACGTTCGTACTTTAATCAGTGATCATAATCATGATTTATTTGCATCATTTATGACTCCTATGCTAAGGTCACATCGTAAAGTAACTGTAACGCATGCTGCAATGGCTGAAATAGCCGATAGCGCCGGCATTGCACCAAGGAAGACATACAATTTGTTTACCCACATAGATGGTGGTCGCGAAAATGTGTCATTCACACCTTTGGATCTAAGAAACCACTTAAGAAGGAAGAGGACAGATAACATGAAGAATGGAGAAATATGTTCTTTGGTTCATTACTTACATAATAAATCAAGCAATGAACATGGTTTCTTTAGTGCAATGCAAGTGGACGAAGATGGATATGCTGTGAATATGTTTTGGGCAGATTCAAAGTCAAGAGTAGATTATGAATGCTTCAATGATGTGCTTGTGTTTGATACTATAGTAAAGATTAATATTGAACAGTGGCCATTTGCGCAGTTTGTCGGAGTGAACCATCACGCACAGAGTTGTATATTAGGCGGAGCGTTTTTGTATGACCAGACCAAGGAAAGCTTTGAGTGGTTGTTCAGAGTATTTACACAGGCAATGAACGGGAAGCATCCTGAAACTGTACTTACAGATGGTGATCACGCAATTGCGGCTGCAGTGCTTCATGTGTGGCCAGATGCACATCATTGCCTATGTTTGTGGCATATCTTTCAAAATGCAACAAAGAACATAGGACACATATTTAATCAGAATACAGGGTTTGACAAAAAGTTTACAAGGTGTGTACTTCATAGCGTAGACGAGGTCACCTTTAAGTCAGATTGGGAAGAAATGATTAAAACATATGACCTTATTGATTGTCTGTGGTTACAAAATTTATATGCAGAAAAAGAGAAGTGGGCATTGGCATTTGGAAGACAATACTTTTGTGCAGGTATGATAAGCACACAAAGAGTTGAATCTATGCATGCCACGCTGAAGAAAACCCTGTATTCATGTTTAACAATGTTTCGTTTCATGGAACAATATGAATTATTTGTAGACGGTCTAAGACAGATTGAGCTTGAACAAGACATGAAATGCTTCAATACACGACCTCTAACTTTTGGCATGAAAATATTGATGCGACCTGTAGCTCTGTATACACTAAATGTATTTGAATGGATCAAGAAACAGGTATTACATGTCATGAATTGCAAAATAGAAGGACTCATGCAAACCGAGAATATGCACAAATACCATATTTTATGGCAAGGCGAAAAGCATCACGAAAGGCAAGAAGCACATGTCACGTACAATGTTGACAAGGGAAGAGTTGAATGTTCGTGCAAAATGTATGAATTCAAAGGTATTCTATGCTGTCATGCATTAAAGACACTCAATCAAGAGAAGATACAAGAAATACCTGAGTCTTACGTAATGCGAAGATTGAAGAGACGCGCAAAGATTGAAATGCTTGTTATGGACAATGCGAGTAAATCTGGTGTTGACGAGAAGTGCCACATAGCCTCCCGTTACCAACAACTGTGTAGGTCATTCATGCATGTCGCTGATTTGGCATCGAGAAGTGAAGAAGGCTATGTATGTGTGAGAAAAGCTACAATGGAGTTACTTGAAAACGTGGAGTTAATTCACCTTAAGTCCGTTGCAGCGAATGAATACCAGCCGAAGATAATGGGATCGAACAGCGTAGGTTAAAATCATGTTTCGCTTGACACTCTCGAGAAGTTGCGCCGAAGCATAAACATTATCTTCAACAAGTCAGTAGTGAACATTGTTGATTATGATGGACATATTCATGAAGCGAAGGGTATAAAAAAAAAACCCGCCTTTGATCGCAGTCGTCGGAGGGCAAAGGGTGCACTAGAATTGGTTGGCAAGAAAAGGACTAAGAAACAACCAACCTGTAATAAAAAACAACAAATACCTTTGAATGAACAGGTATGTAAGACATTATATTGCTTCCCATTACATGAAGCTTGTCAATATCTAACTCGTGTAATGTCCAACATGCAGCAATACCCCACAGAAGTAACACCAAACGTTGAAACTTCCATTCCTCCCGACCAGATTTCTGGCAACGATCGCTTCAGTTTTACAAGTCTTTTGGTATGTAATCAATGTTGTGAAGAGGTATGCATTTCTTGTGAAACTTAATGTAGTGTCTTATATTTTCTCTTTCATGACAAGCTCTGATGCATTCGACAGATAGGTATGGGACACAAGAATCTCGTGTAGGCTATTAATTTAGTTGTCATGCCTCTTTGCATGACCCAATTTCCACAATGCCGGATTTGTTAAGAGTTTATAGTGATTTGTCATTGACGACTTGTGGTGCATGGTTGGATTTGCTTAAATCGATAGATAGCGATTTGTGGCTTCTGCAGGAAGTCGATTCATGACATCACTGAATGGCGATTTGCGGTTATCGTTGAATAGCGATTTGTGGCATCGCATGGAAGTGATTTGCGGGTTATGTCAATCCAAGCGGGGTGAGAAGGGTTGTTCCAGTAAGTTTTTTTGGGGCATTAATCAAGGTTGTGATTCATTTTATGATCTGAGTAAGCTATCACCGCGCAGGTGAAAGCCTACTTAGATCATAAAATGAAGCGCAACCTTGATCAATGCCCCAAAAAAACTTACTTGAACAACCTTTCTCAGCCCGCTTAGATTGACATTCGAACAATACCCTCAAATCACTATGCTGCGATGCCATATATCGCTATTCAACGATAACCACAAATCGCCATTCAGTGATGTCATGAATCGACTTCCTGCAGAAGCCACAAATCGCTATCCACCGCTGCTCATAAATCATTGTCCGGCTCACAGCACAAACTATCCAGCGATGACAACAAATCCCTGTCCAGCTGACAACACAATCGCTTTCCCGCGATAACCACAATTGGCTATGCAGCGAATACGAAGTCTACTTACGCAGCTCCAAGCGATAAGTACTAATCGAAGCTTACACTTCTTCGGCGCCATGCCTGGACGAAGAGAGATCAACCATGGAACAAAGAAAGAATTCTGGTCAATTTACCAACTGTAGTTGGTAAAGCTATGACGTAGCGTCGATTCAACTTCTTCTCCAGCAATTCTTTCGTGTTCCCAACACCTCCAATTGCCTTTTGAAATCATTATTGTTATCTTGTGAAAATGTTTAGCCATATATTATAAATAAAAGGCTAATCAATGTGTCTTTTTTCTTCCTCCCTTCATTTCTTAGGAGGTAAGTAAACTTCTTCATCTGTTAAAGGGGGAGCTTTGTTCGCTTTAACAGTGGAAGTGCAAGTGTGAGTGGTACTCCACAATTTCTCACAATCGCTTTGGAGTTCTTAACGTGGGATCTTTCAGATCCCTCGGGTTTTTATCAACAAATGTTCATTATCGCTTTATACTAGTATCATTTAACACCGCAATTCGGTGTTGACTAACACCGTTTACAAAGGCCGAGTATTACAGTACAAATCGCTTTCCCGCGATAACCACAACTCGCTATGCAGCGAATATGTAGTCGAATTACGAAGTTCCAATTGATAACCACAAATTTTTTATTTGTCGTACATTATTCATTGATCAGGTTGGTTGAGCAGTAGATTTTTGGGTCATAAATAGTCGCACAAGTACTGGGTGGTGTGATTATGTTCTACTTCGTGAACCAACAACAATCAAACCGACAGTTCCTTCATAAACCTGGAGTTCCTCCCTCGAACATAGAAAATTGTGGTCGGTGAGGCAGACGAAGACAACTACACGACCAACAATGGAAAATCATGCGTATATTGTCTACACATCATCTCCATTTTCATCAAAATTTGTCTCTTTCATGCCATTTTTTGCGATTTGTGTTGTGTACTCTATAATGTAATTTCAATATCATTCATTGCAATGTCCTTATTCATTTCAGTAGAACATCCACTGACGAAGTTGGGCGAAAACTTAGTCAATCACTCCTGGAGGACATCAAACGAATGCACAATGAATTCACACAATGCAACATGATTAGTAATTTTGTTCGTATGAAACTAGTAGGAATTGTCTATATACGTAAGTCATGTGTACGTGCGTTAACAACACCATATTTGCTGCAAACAGACTATATCCGATTTCGTCAGTTATATTAAAAGCAACGCACCAAGCCAGACTATAAGCATCGTCAGCCCGTATTTCATGGTATATCGGTTGTATTTTATGTTGCTTTTGGCTATTGATTTAGTCCAATTGATTCATATATTAACGTTGTTGTTAGCAATGTTTCGTTATGCAGACGATCTTACGCTGTTTGCCATACTCCAGTGGATTTAAAGACGGCCTACCTTATTGGGTTAACGGTAATAATTGCAGAGACCTTTTGTCAAGTGAAAATGTACACAAACAAACCTAGAGTGCAAGGTTACAACATAACAGTGCTAACAACATTTTTACGATCCATTTGCAGATATTGATTCCTACACTCTGGCAATCTGAAAAGCATTGGGTCTTATACGTGATGGATTTACACGAAAAACAACTATGGTGTTACAATTCGTTGGAAGTTGACAGTGGTTTACGGCTAGACATTTCCCATCTCGTAAGATTTAATCTATATGAGTATCGTGTCGTGTACTGGGGTCATGAATTTACTTTCGGTCGCATTATTCTCAGATCGGTTTCATCAAAGCCATTTTGGGAGTCGATGTTAGCGAGTGGATCTATCGCACGACATACCATGCTCCTTTACAAGATAATGGCGTTGATTGCGGCGTATTTGTAATGAAGTACATTGAAGCGATATACAATGGTGCAGAACTCTGTTTCGACGTTGTATGCCATTTCTTGGCCTCTGTTATTGGAGATTAAATGCATGTTTATTGGTTCCACTCTACAATTTGTTTTTGCAGGTTGATATACCCGGATTTCGCAAAGAACTCTGCAAAAAATTGACGTCCTTTCTAATTGCGAAGGAGAAACTAACGGAGCCGTCGCGAGGATCTAAAAGGCAACCACCAACGGTGCCCACCACGCTAAAGTAATTTCATGTTCGTCTATTTCAAGCAAATTTTAGAGATGACTCAACCAACTTGTGTGTAATATATAATATGTCGACCGAATATTAGAAGCCGTTGTTGACTGCATGAATCACAATCCTTTTTGGCGGTTTGCATTTAAAGTGTCTCATCAAAAGAGTGATTCCTGATTAGCTAACAAATCTTGCCGCTATTGACCTTTAACATGGGTGCATATCTTACAGCAAAATGTATATGTTCATCCAAAAAATAATAATACTCAACAGCGATAAGGAACAGTTGTTGTTCTGAAATCACAATATTCTTCGTCGTCATTTAATGCAAATCGCAAGGAAAACATAGGATTTATACGGTAAGCATGCATAATTAATGAAAGCTTGTAATTGATAAAAGATGTGCGCTCAACCCGCATGATTGACAGTCGCAGAATGAGACTGCGATGTATGCAATGAACAAAGACTTCTAATGTTCGAAATGATAATATTCAACATCGATATGAAATGTTTGATGCTTAAACATCACTTTATTGCTGACACACATCCGTCGAAAATCGCAGAAGAGATTCGAGACGAATGCGGTAAACAAGAGTCATTAATGTCGCTTTCGTAATTACAAATAGTACACAGCGATAAGACATGCTTGATGTTCAGAATTGGTGGTCTAACGTCAACTTCACTGCTACTACCATGAAATCTTGTGTAAGAATTTGAAATTTTTTTGAATTTTAAACAACGTTTCCTTTAATTATGATATTGCAGACATATGAAAAAAGTCTAGACGAATACGTCAACTGCGTCGAAGCCGCCTATATACTCGATTCAAGAACAAGTCGTTTATGCAGGAATTGTCGGTTTGTCGGTTCCTTATTTGTGAAGCAAAGTGGAACTGTGTGATGTGTCATTCAAATATTAATGAAACGTCCTATCACCCTCCGTCAGTTTTCAAGTATATACGTCAATTTTATTAAACAAAAAACAAATCTAAAAAAAAATACACTCCGCATTAATGAAATTGAACAATGTCATGCCAGAGAGCTATTCTAAAAAGTAATCAATGCGATTGGACTGATTTTTTTGGTCTTAAATAAATCCACAACTACGTCCACACGTGTCCCAACAAATCACCTTAGGTGTACATTACGGACTTACACCTCGACATTGGGTCATCCCGAGTCACTCTCATCTAGCTATGCACTCCATTCATTCACGATGGGGCATATATATTACGATTTTCATTATCGTAGGTTCAGCAATACATCGATTTCTGAGAACAAACCTTTCTTATTGATAAATACTTCGTCATTTGTTCAAAGCGAACATTAAGTGCCTTTGTGGACCACAATGCACGGAAATCTATTTCTGCGCATTAAGTTCACGGAATGCGAGTTATACAAAGATTTCGGAACAGCACCAAAATATCTTTCACTGTACAGTATTTTTAATTACTGAAGAACGACATTACTAGCATTGGTTAAGCACATACAACAAAAAACTATTTTTCGATACGATTTAATTTTCGTAGATGAAGTAGTACAACGATTTACAAGCGTGTTTTGTAATCTTTAAATTATATTTCAATGGAGACAGATTTACAAAATTTGTAGTCTTAAAAAATTGGCCTACCGAACTTCCTCCTACATATCTCCAGTCTCTCTCTCTATTTTTGTCTCTCTGATTGTGTTGATACCAGAAACTAGGCGAATTAGACTACGGCGAGATAAACCCCCGTCACCGAAACGACAACTCCTCTGAGACCTCCTCGCTAGGGAGAGGAAGAGGACGCGGTGGAGCTCCTGCTGGCCACCCTCAGCGCGACTGCACCGACAGAGTTGTTGTCGAGGAGGAGGGCGAGAACGATGATGGCAGAGATCGTTAGGTTGTACAAACAGAGCAATCGATAGGTTTCACTTTACATATTTTGTCTGTCGTTCTTTTTAAACTCAATCAATTTTCCGCATATTTCGTCGCGTATTTCTGGTATATCTTCCTGCAACAAAACATGTAATGTGAAACCAATATATAATAGAAATCCCCAATATCATCAGATACAAAGCTCATACAACGTCGAAACAAGGTTCTTCTCCATTGTATATTGCTTCAATATGCTTCATTACGAATATGCCACAATCGACCCCATTACTTTGTAAAGGAGCATCGTCAGCACAGAGCAACATCTACTCGGTAATGTTGACACCCATAAGCCCGTTTAGGAATCCCGCCTGTGATAAAGGGATAATATAGTATAGTCCGGTCCACCTTAAATAGCTACGATTCACCTATGGGCAGAAGCTTACCAAATGCATAGCGTCATGTTCTACACCACTGTGCCAGTCCAATGAGTTGTAGCACCATAGTTGTTTTTCCAGAAAATTCATCTCGTATAAGACCCAATGGTCGGGATTTTGCCAGAGTGTAGGAAGTAAAATCTGCGAATCGATAAAATAATTTATAATTCCATAGACATATCGTGATGGGGATGTTACGACTAAACCTTGGAGAAGAGGTTTGTTCACTTACCTTTTCAAAATTTGAAATGTCTAGGCACTCATCATCATCGTTCCAACAAGGTAGTGCATCTGAGAATCCACTGGTGTATGGATTTCGTCGGACGTACATCTGTTGCACGAAATAGTAAGGTTTAACCACCAAGAAACGTAAGTTATAAAAGCAAACAAAACAATAGCCGACCAGACATACCATGAAATAAGGGCTGATGATGCGTACTGTATTGTTCATTGCGTTGCTTTGAATATAATTGACAAAATCACACATTATCTGGTTGCACAAATTTATGAACTTCAAAACATACAAACCGATGACCTAGAAAATGATAGTGGTTACATACGTACAAAATTACTGATAGTGTTCCTGTCTACAAATTCATCTTGCATCTGCTCGATGTCATCTACGAACTCGTTAGGGCGTTGCCGCCCACCCTTGTTTGTGGATGTTGAACTGAGTGCACCATGAGCGTAGTATTCAGAATTCGACATTGAAATTATTTTCTACAGTAAACAACACAAAGTCCAAATACGACATGAAAAGGCAAATGTTGACTAAACCGCTCAGGCGGTTCAAAAAATATACGTCTTAAGCGCTAGTGCTGGTACTGTGGATGTGGTTGTCTTCTTTTTCGGCATCGTGCCTGGTCGTATTGCTCCCATCGTCCTCTCCGTTGGCATCGTGCCTGGTCGTAGTGCTCCCATCGTCCTCTCTTTTGGCGCCATGCCTGGTCGTAGTGCTCTCATCGTCCTCTCCTTTGGCGTCGTGCCTGGTAGTATTGCTCTCATCATCCTCTTCTTGGGCGCTATGGTTGGTCGTATTGCTCCGATTGTCCCCTTCTTTGGTGCCATGCCTGGATGGAGATATCGATGGCACCTTTGCAATGCAGATACGGAATCGACGTTGTCAGTCAAATACAAAGGAAACGTCCTTTAACATGCCACCCTTTTTCGAAAATAGCCTGCAAATTAAATGATTGTGTTTTAAATAAATAAAAATACGTCTTTCCACATGCTACCCTTTTTCGATAACCGCCGGCAAATTAAATGATTGCGTTTTAAATATTTAAAAATGCATCTTCTCACATGCCGCCCTTTTCCGATAACAGCCGACAAATTAAATGATTGCGTTTTAAATATTTAAAAATACGTCCTTTCACATGCCGACCTTTTTCGAAAACAACCTGCAAATTAAATGATTGAGTTTTAAATAATTAAAAAATCGTCGTTTGGACTTCATATTATAACAATAGTTCAGTGGGAGATTGACACGACCCGAACAAACCCATTTTCCAGGTATGAATAATCTTTGACGATTATTCTATTGATTATCGTATATGGATACATCGATATATTCATGCCACATACTTTCCTTATCGGTTTTTTAACAACAAACGTTCATTATCGCTTTATACTAGTATCATTTAACACCGCAAATCGATGTTGACTTACACCGTTTACAAATGTCGATTATTAATAGCCATTGCCGCTTGCGTTGTTCACCTCATGAATTGCAATCCTATTTCACGGTTTGCATTGAAGGTGTCCCTGCAAATGAACGATTTCTGACCTGGAACCGTATCATACCGATTTTGGCTGGCCGGCATCCTATTGCACGATTGTTATTTTCTTATGATCATCATTAGCGATTTCTGAGCATCAAACTTTTCTTATCGCTATTGACTGTTATCATTTACGACGTCAGAACTCGTTAAATTATTGTTCACGGCTTACATCGCCAATCCTTTTTGCGATATTCTATCGAGGCGAAGACAAATACAGCGATTGCTGAGCAGAAATGCTCTATCTTAGCGACGCCAAAGAGGTTAGGCAATGCCACAATTTCTGAACAACGAACATCTATTTTCGATTAAAGTTTATTTATTTCCGAGATCCACAGACGAAACGTGTCTGTTAGATGTAATAATAAAGAATTAAACAATAAAAGAATGTCACGTTACGACAATTAATTATATAATTACGACAAATACCTATCGTGATAAAAATGAATACCTAGGATTTATTCTGAGGCACTTGACGAATCAGATGAAATATCATAGACTTGCCTCTCGCTTTTTATTGGTGGACTGTCTATCCTGGGTGGCCTCTTGGTTGCGTCCATCTTATTAAGAAAATTGCTCATCATCTCTACTACTGAGTTCAATTGAATCCTCATATTGCTTACTTCTGTCCTTAATTTCTTATTCTCCCTCTCCATAAGTTCGAACCTTGCGGCAGAGACAATGTTCACTTTTGTAGCAAGTGTTCGCTCTTCATCGCGCTTTATTACTGAGGGACTCATTGTTGTAACCAGAGAGAGACGACGTTTTGGTTGTAGAGGCTGGGCTGCAACATGAGAAGGGGCAGTTGGGAGGCATGGGTTCACAATTTTCTCAATCTTCCGATTTTGCCACATTGGTTCCCAATACCTTTCGAAATAGAATGGATCAAATTATCGTCCTTCATGATCATACGATACGACACGGACACCACCTGAGTTCCAATTTAATAATTCGTCCTTGTAGCGTTCGCGCCGATTCACGTTCTTGCCCCCACCACTATTCATCTTCCTTCTCACTTCCAAAGGCTTATTTGGGATAGACTGCCCCAATCCAGATTGTAGAAGAACTCGACTACCTTGCTGCAACTCGGCTTCATAATTACAGAACAGCCACAAATCGTGGTCAGACAATCTAGCAGCCTCCGCAACAACGTCTTGGTCATCGTCCTCTCCATCTTCATAAGGTCTCCACAAAACCTGTACATTGATAATTCTTTTTAATAACGAATGATAAATATATTACAATTTACTTAGGCATGATATGGCAACAACGATATGTACTACAGAAGACAATCCTGCAGCGATGATTACTTAAGAATGCTTAACATTACAACGATTTATAATACTCAATGGTAAATGCAGACACGATTGTAAACAATTTTTGAACGTTTACCTTATTTAGTTGCAGCCCATCTAAAATGGACTTAGCATTATGAACTGTGACGTTTATTCTAGCCCAGCGATGGAAAACCACAAATCAGAGGGCCACAACGTGGACGCAATGGGATAATATGTTCCAACGCCCAAGCCTAACAAAAACAATATTATTAGTAACGCCACAAGCTACAATGAGATTAGTCTATAATTACTAATCAACAAATACCTGAACAAATGGCCAAAATCCTCCAACTGTTTTCGTACCATTACTTGCACGGTGGAGTTGATTGTACAAGTGTGCGAGCATAGCGACACCTCAGGCATAGTTGTCGACTTCGTCTAAGTCTGTCAGGTACTGCAGCCACATGAAACTTATTCTTGAACCAGAACAATTAGAAAATAATGTAAGACCAAAAAAATATAGAAGGAAGTCATGCAACTCTTGGTCAGCTATTTCAGATGCACAAGTAGCGGAGTGGCCTTCCCATTTATTATGAAAAAATGAGACTTTCATTGATGTGGAATTGATTCCACCAGAAATACATTGACTACATTCGTCCATCGACATTCTTAAAAGGACCGTGCATTTTTCTCTTGTGTTATAGTTTGAATGTCGTAATAGGACAGCACTGTCATCGCACTTAAGGCCAGTGATCCTCGTCACATCTTCTAGAGTCATGGTGATCTCAAAAGAATCAAAATGGAATGTGTTTTTTTTGTCATTCCACTTATTTACCAGGTGGGTCATGGTATTCCAGCAAGTTTCAAAATATTGTTGGTCCAAAAGGCCACCGAAGTGCATATTTCGTAATCGGTTCTTCTGATATGCACTCAGCTGACCATACCATGACAGAACTACAGGCCATTGACACCGACCTCCGAGCTTTTCACCTGGTGCTCTACTTCTCTTATGACCTCCCTGTAACACAAAATAACATATTATTCTTATAAATTGTAAATTAGTTCCATTTGTACTTATAAATAGTATTCTACTAATCGCTATAAATAATATTAGTTGCACACAAACTATCATAGTAATCGCTATACATATTAATACCTAACACAGTAATCGATACACCAAAATCGCTAAACATATTATTAAATTTTCATAGACGGGACGAATATATTTACCTTGGTCGTTGTTTTCTCCTGTTCTCCCTCCAATCTGGGACTTTCTGGTGGGTCCACTGCCTCCAACTGTCTTTCCCTTTCCATCTCTACCGGCTCCACTATCGCCTGCCTTTCTCTCTCCTTCCTTTTCTCGCCCTCCTTCTCCTTCCTTTTCTCATCCTCATTCTCCTTCCTTTTCTCGTCCTCCTTTCTCTCTCCTTTTTCTCCTCCTCCTTCTGCTTCCTTTCTCTCTCCTTTTTCGCCTCCTCCTTCTCCTTCCTTTCTCTCTCCTTTTTTTCTCGTCCTCCTTCTCCTTCCTTTCTCTCTCCTTTCTTTTCTCCTCCTCCTTCTCCTTCCTTTCTCTCTCCTTCCTTTTCTCCTCCTCCTCCTTCCTTTCTCTCTCCTTTTTCTCGTCCTCCTTCCTTCGCCTTTCTATCTCTTCCACTTCTTGTTTCCTTCTATCCTGCACTTCCTCCTCCTGCTTCTTCCTTTCTCTTTCCTTTTCTTCCTCCTCCTCCTCCTTCCGTCGCCTTTCTATCTCTTCTAATTCTTGTTTCCTTCTTTCCAGCACTTCCTCCTCCTGCTTCTTCCTTTCCCTTTCCTTTTCTTCCTCCTCCTCCTCCTCCTTCCGTCGCCTTTCTATCTCTTCCAATTCTTGTTTCCTTCTTTCTTGCACTTCCTCCTCTTGCTTCTTCCTTTCTCTTTCCTTTTTTTTCTCCTCCTCCTCCTTCCGCCGCCTTTTTATCTCCTCCAATTCTTGTTTCCTTCTTTCCTGCACTTCCTCCTCCTGCTTCTTCCTTTCCCTTTCCTTTTCTTCCTCCTCCTTCTCCTTCCGCCGCCTTTCTTTCTCTTTCAGGTCTTGTTTCCTTCTTTCCTGCAATTCCTCCTCCTGCTTTTTCCTTTCTCTTTTCTTTTCTTCCTCCTCCTCCTTCTCCTTCCGTTGTCTTTCCTTCTTTTCCTCATCCTCCTTCTCCTGCCTTTGCATTTCCTTACCTTCCTCAAACTCTTTCTCCCTCCTTCGTCTTTCCTTTTCTTTCTCATCTTGAGGCTTATTCTGTTCCTTCTCTTCCTCTTCCTTATTCAATTGCCTTCTCCTATCCTCTACCTCTTTCAGTAGCTTTTTCTTGTTTCGCCTTGCTTTATCCTCCAAGGCCCTCTTATCCAAATCCGCCTTAGCCTCCATCATTACCTTGTTAAAATACTTTTCCCTCTCCTCCTCATTCTTTTTTTGCCTTTCCCTCTGCTATGCCTTATTCCTCCGCCTTCTCTTTACATTCTCCTGAATATTTATTTGCTTTGCCTTATCTTCGTCATCCTTCTGCATCTTTCGTTCTTCAGAGTTCTTCCTTTGGTCCGCAACCTCGATATCTGATGGATAATCCTCAACATAATACAATTCCAAGGGTTTTTCCCTGTCTTCATCGTTCTCAATCTTAAGTATGTTTTGGTACCTTTCAAAAACCTTAGATAGATGGGACTGGCGGATCACTTCTCTAATAGACAACCCATAGAACGACGGGGTATCTCTAATCTGATGAGCCACAAACATTGCTAACCTGCACAACACATTACACAATCATCATGATTAGAAATCGTCAGAATATTTGGTTTCATAAGTACACATCGTTGTAAGATTTATCAAACTTACAAATCGTTGTATAAGAAGCAATCTTCAGATTGAATAACGAAACCTTGCACGAAACTCATCGAAACGATAGGATTTTGGATATTCCAACTGTAGAGTAAGCAACAGTAACAACTAATACGCAACAGAAGGTGGCAACGATGCTGCGATTGCACGTAAGACGAAAACGGATGCTCTGGAACAAAGAAAAGGATGCTCTGGCGACAACAGATGAAAGCAAAGTATGCTCCGGTAGAGTTTTCTGCTTAGTGCGAGAATGGATTGTTTTGAACTATTTAAATCCTACAACATACGGCTTGCTACATACGCAAACTTTGCGGAACGTTTTGGCGCGATAACGATGGAGGGCAGTTTTGTCCTTTTCACGAACCGACGATTCAGTTTTCTAGAAGAAGGGCATTTATGTCCGTTCGAGGAATAAGAAGCGAATGGCGGTAAAGGGTACTTAAGTCTTTGCGGCGGCACCAAATTACGATGCAATATGATGCGGACACAAATGGAGATACATGCCGGTCTGCATCTTATACGTGGCGCTCTTTGGGAACCCCCGAACATGAGATCTCAGTACCGGCCCTGTTCGGGGGGGGGGGAAATATAACCTGCTTTGAAAGTAGGGGGCTCTAATAGTCTAACCAACGGGTTATTTTATCTCCTCTTTTTATAGACAGATTACAGTCCTACGATGGAAGGATAACAAATAAATTGATTTATAGTGATAGACGAATACAGTCATAGACGACCCTGCCTCTTTGGTCAATCGTGATTACCTTATCCCGATCACAATAGCATATCGGGATTGCCTAACACTCCTCCTCAGACTGGACAGAAGACTTGAGAATTGATCTTTGCCTACAGATTTGGTAAATAAATCCACAATTTGATGTTTAGAACTCACATATAGGGGGCGAAGAAGGTCAACTGCAATCTTTTCAGGAATCAAATGACTGACGGTCAATGTCAATATGGTTTGTACCTTCATGATAAGGCATATCCTAACAGAGTATGAACAGAGGAAGCTTGGATCAGCTCTGCTCGTGTATACTTGTTCTATGAATTATATATCTACATATATTAGAGTAATGAGTTAGTAATAACCCCATTTGGTGTTAAACTGCGAGTTTTTTTCATTTTATTTTTAAATTCTGATCATACTTATGTGATCTTTGTAGATTTTATAGGGATCTGATCTTGAAGCGTTTGATTCCATCGCATAGGTGGGTTTTTAGAAAGTTCAAAAAATCAACGGTCAAAAATCTTTGTAAATTTTTGAGGCTCTAAACATTATTTTTTTCATTGAAAACACATGATCCAGGTATGGATTCAAACCGACCATGCCCAACACATTTATATGGCCCGAACTGCATAAAAAGCACAGAAGAAGTTGAAAACCCCATTTAGCACCAAGTGAGTTTATCCCGGACTCATTACTCTCTCTCTCTCTCTCTCTCTCTCTCTCTCTCTATATATATATATATATATATATATATATATATATATATATATAACTTTCTTGATGTAGAATTCTGCTAACAATTTTGTACTTTCCTTTTAAAATTTGCCTCGAATATTTCAGATACATCAACTTTTTCTGTGAATTGTGATAGACCTGAAGTTGGCTCTATCAACATGTAGTGGTTAAATCCCAAAAGCACCCATTTTCCCTTTATTTTATAAATAAAACTGCATATATTTTCTTAATGTTTAGATATCATTCATCGAAGAGAGTGAGGGTGATGATTTTATTTATTAGGAATTCAAACGGATCCAATTGACTTAAATCCAAAAGATGAAAAACTGGTTGGATCTCTAACCCGAATTTGAACTAGTGTCTGGTATGGTCAGATTCTGATCTGGACATTAACGATTAACTAACCCTGGCCGATCCAATCCAAAGGATGCCCGGCCCCTCCTATATAATATTTCTGGTTCCGCCCTGTTTGCATGTAACAGATATGCGTGGGGCCATTGCAGGCCAAAAAATTCACAACTGTCACTTACTAAAATCAGTCTCGAATTAAGAGTGTAACTGGGTCGAGCATACCGGCCCGATCCGACATCTCCAACCGATTATACCTGAGCCAACCAGATATTTGTCGACCAATGGGTACGTGGGTCTTGGTTATTACAAATGAAGACCTGAAGCTGTTTGGACTCAACCTACATTTTATACCCGACCCAAATGGTTCCAAATAAAGCTGAACTGACCCGAACTGGTACCTGTTTCGTACTCAAACCATCCCAAACCTGTTTGATAAGTGAACCGATTTGAAACCTGACTCACAATTAGAACCTTTCCAAACCCGTTTTTTTAATATAATACATCGTTAATCTTTTTTTATTTCAACTTGAAATGATTGTTTCGTAGCGAGATTCTTTTTATATTTAATTAGATTTTGGCGTTATTTTAGAATTGTTAATAAACTACTCATTCGTTAGTATATAGTTTTTTAATGAATAGTCGATTCTATTAATTTACGTATTTTTGATTGGTTCTAAAATAAATATCATATTAATAACCCATCTGAAACCCAAACCCATTAAAACCTGAATCAGTCGTACCAGAACCCTTTAAACTACGTGGATTTACATTTTTCAGCTGTGAATATCTAAACCCGAATCAAATGGATTGGGTTTGGATCTAGACTCGATAAAAATAATTGGGTCTATTGAAAACCTGATCAGATTATACCCGACCTGGTATTTACCTGAACCTGTTAACCCATATGGGTCCACAATTTCCAGCCATACCCGGATCTGGACCCGAACTCTAATTAGATTGGGTGAGGTTTGGGTCTAATTAATTTTATACTCAATCCAGAATTATGTCAGATAAGATATGACCCGATAACACCCTTAGTGAGGATCCAGTTCTAACGAATTGAAACACGATCATATATATATATATATATATATATATATATATATATATATAGAGAGAGAGAGAGAGAGAGAGAGAGAGAGAGTGGCTGCCAACCCTTGCCAATACAGCAACGTTATCCATCGCGGATGATGGACGACGCTAAAAGACCCTGTGTGCATCGCATGCGAAACAAAGGATTTAGTGCATTGGAAGCTACTCCCCGCTCTATATCTATATATTTATTTATATAGTGTATTTTTTATTTGGTGCTATTGATGAAAAAAAACTATTGACATGGAAATCATAGTTTCAAGTTTTATCGACTACCATGTGGATGGTGTTGATAGTCCAACAGGTGTTTCACATGTTAAAGAAGCTGGTCCCATTTGACATAGCGCATATCGGGATCGATTCTTGCATAGATGATGTGAAGAACAAGTTGGAGACAGAAGCAAATGGTGTCTGCATTGTTGGAATCTGCGGGCCTGGCGGGATTGGAAAGACGACAATTGCAATGGCCATCTATAACAAGCTATCTCCTGAATTTGAAGGTACTAGCTTCATCTCGGATGTCCGGGAAAATGCAAAGAAGC